>NC_045598.1:140854846-141159057 GCF_009762305.2 Zalophus californianus | reverse complement strand
TTTTGTTGCTTCCAAGTTTTGGCAATTATGAATAAAGTTGCTATAAACATTCACATGTGGGTTTTTGAGTCAATATATGTATTTAGCTCCTTTGGGTAAATGCCAAGGAGTATGATTACTGGATTGCATGTATGTTTTGTTTTGAAAGAAATTGCGAAACAGATTTCAAAAAGCCTGTACCATTTTGCATTGTTATCAGCAGCAAATGGGAATTCCTGTTGCTCCATATCCTTACCAGCATTTGGTATTGTCAATGTTCTGGATTTTGGCCATTCTAATAAGTGTGTAGTTGTATCTCATTATTTTAATTTGTTTTCCCTTGATGACATAAGATGTGAAACATCTTTACACATGGCTATTTGCCATATGTATAGCTTCCTTAGTGAGGTGTTTGTAAAAGTTATAGAGTCATTTTTTAATAGGGTTTTTCTTTTTAATTGTTGAATTTAAGATTTCTTTGTATATTTTGGGTAATAGTCTTTTATCAGATATGCTTTTGCAAACATTTTATCCCAGTCTGTGGCTTGTCTTCTCATTCTTTTGACATTGTCCTTTGCAGAGCAGAATTTTTTAATTTTAATCAAGTCCAATTTGCACATTCTTTTTTTGTGTGTTGTGCATTTGGTGTTGTATCTAAAAAGCCAATGCCCTGGGGCACCTGGGTGCCTCAGTCAGTTAAGCTTCTGACTCTTGATTTTGGCTTAGGTCATGATCTCAGGGCATGGAGCCTGCTTAAGATTCTCTTTTGCCCTGTCCGTCTGGCCCTATCCCCACCTCTCTCTATCAAAAAATGATAAAATAAAATAAAAAGTCAGTGCCATACCCCAGGTTCACCTACATTTTCTCTTATGTTATCTTCTAGAGTTTTATAGTTTTGTGGTTTAAGCCTGTGATCCATTTTGTGTTAATTTTTGTCACAGGTATAAGATTTGTGTCTAGATTCCTTTTTCCAATACCATGTGTTGAAAAGAATCTCTGCGCCACTGCTTTTGCTTCTTTATCAAAGATCAGTTTACTATATTTATGTGGGTGTATTTCTGGGCTCTTTATTGTGTTCCATTGAACTATTTGTTCTTTCACCAATTCTACACTGTCTTAATGACTGGAGCTTTATAGTAAGTTTTGAAGTTGTTGGTGTCAATCCTCCAACTTTGTTTTTCTCCTTCAATATTGTGTTGGCTATCCTAGGTCTTTTGCCTTTCCATGTAAAGTTTAGAATCAGTTGGTTGATATCCACAAATAACTTGCTGAGATTGTGATGGGGATTGCATTGACTCTATAGATCAAACTGGGAAGAAATGAAATATTGACAATATTGAATCTTCTTATTCATGAACATGGACTATTTCTTTATTTAGTTCTGATTTGACTTTGTTTCAGAGTTTATAGTTTGCTTCATATAGATCTTGTACATATTTTGTTCAATTTATACTTATTTAATTTTTTGAGTGCTAATGTAAATGATATTGTGCTTTTAATTTCAAATTTTACTTGTTTGTTGCTGGTATGCAGGGAAGTAATTGATTTCTGTATACTAGCCTTATATCCTGCAGCTGTGCTATGACCACTTACTGGTTTCAAAAGTTTTTTTGTTGTTGATTTTTTCAGATTTTCTGCATATATGATCATGTCATCTGTGAACATTTTTGTTTCTTCCTTCCCAATAGCAACTTTTTATTTCCTTTCTTCCCCTATGTTATTGCATTAGTTAGAATTACCAATATGCTGTTGAAAAGCAGTTGTGAGAGAGGATATCTTATCCTTGTGTTTTTTGTTTTTTTGTTTTGTTTTATTTTGTTTTGAGAGAGAGAGAGGGCAGGAGGAGAGGCACAGAGGGAGAGGGAGAGAGAGAATCCCAAGCAGGCTCCACACCCAGCACAGAACCCAACTCAGGGCTTGATCTCAAGACCCTGAGAACATGACTTGAGCTGAAATCAAGAGTCGGTCACCCAACCGACTGAGCCACCCAGGTGCCCCTCCTATCTTTGTTTCTGATCTTAGTGGAAAAGCTTTGAGTTTCTCACCATTAAGTAGGATGTTATTTTTAGGTTCTTTGTAGATAATCTTTCTCAAATTGAAAATATTCCCTTCTATTTCTAGTTTACGTAGAGATTTTATCATAAATCAGTATTAGATTTTGTCAAATGCTTTGCATCTATTGATATGATAATTCAACTTTCTGTTTTAATCTGTTGATTTGGTAGGTTACATAATTTGATTTCCACATGCTGGACCATCCCTGCAAAACTGGATTAAATCCCAGTTGGTCATGGTGTGTAATTCCTTTCATACATGGTTGGATTCAAACTGCTAATTTTTTGTTGAGGATTTTGGAATCTATGTTTATGAAAGATATTGGTTTGCAGTTTTCTTTTATAATGTTTTTCGATTTAATTTTCTCCTCTTTTTCTAGTTTTTTTTTAAGGTGGAAACTTACATGGCTAGTTTTAGGCCTTTCTTCCTTTGTAATATATACATTAATGTTATACATTTTTTAAGCACTCCTTTTGCTACATGCCATCAATTTTGATAAGTAGTGTTTTCATTTTTACTTAGTTAAAAATATTTTAAATTTCTCTTGATATTTCTTGTTTGATTCTGTGTTATTTAGAAGTGTGTTTTTTAGTCTATATAAATTTTGGGGATTTTACAGTTGTCTTTCTGTTATTTATTTCTAGTTAAATTTTATTATTATTTGAAAACAGACATTATATGATTTCTATTTTTTTTAAATTTGTTATGGTATGTATTATGGCCCTGAAGGGACTATCATGGTGAATGTTCTATGTGAGCTTGAGATGAATGAATTTTTTAACGTGTGTGATGTTTATGAATGAAGCAGTCTATAAATGTCCATTATATTCACTCAAACTATTGTGTGGTTGAGTTGAACTTGGTCCTTATTGATTTTCTGCTTGTGGGATCGGTCCATTTCTGAGAGAGGATTGTTGAAATCTTCAACTATGATTGTGAACTCATCTATTTCTCTTTGCAATTCTATTTGTTTTTGGCTATCATCGTTTGATTTTCTATTGTTAGGCACATACAGGTTAGGGCTTGCATGTCTTCTTTGAGATGGAACTCTTTATTATTATGTTATGCCCTTCTTTGTCCCTGATACTCTTCTTTACTTTAAATCTCCTGTTTGAAATTAATATAACTATTCTTGTTTTCTTTTGATTAGCATTAAGATGGTATACTTTCCTCCACTCATTTATTTTTAATCTATATATGGTTTTATGGTTAAAGATTGATTGATTGATTGATGTGAGAGAGAGAGAGAGAGTGAGAGAGAGCACAAGCAGGAGGGGCAGAGGGAGAAGGATAAAGAACCCTAAGCAGACTCCATGATCCCACGACCCTAATATCATGACCTGAGCCCTAACCAAGAGTCGATACTCAACCGACTGTGCCCAATGTTTTTATATTTAAAGTGGGTTTTTGGTAGACAACATATAGTTGGGTCTTGTTTTTTGATCCAGTCTTCATTGTTTAATTTCATTTACACCATTGACATTCAAAGTGATTATTGACATTGGTGGATTATGTTTTCTATTAATTGCTTTTTTGTTCTTGTTCCTAATTTAGGCTTCCATTCTCTCTATTATGGTTGTATTATTCATTTATCCCTAATCTAAGCCCACTCACAAATATACTGTACTACTTCATAGGCACAGTGATTATTTTTATAACAAAATAATCATAATTCTTTCCTCCCATCCTTTGTATCACTACAGTAATTTTTCACATATCTGCAAGCATACATAAGCATATATTATATATAATATATTATACATACATAATTGACTACAGTGTTTGTATTATTATTTTGAGCAAAACTTTGTTAGATCCATTAAGTAGAAGAAAAGCAAAAGGAAATACATTTTTACCAAGAATACAAGGTTCATTCAAATTCAAGACTTATGTGATGCATGTCACCATGTCAAAACATTACATATTGAAAATGTTAGAATCATCTCAAAAGGTACGAAAAACCTTGACAAAATTTAATACCAATTTATGTTAAGAATGTTAAGCAAACTGGTAATAAATTGGAACTTCTTCACAAACTGATGAAGGGCATCTCTATTTTTTTTGTATTGCCATTTATATATATAATTAGATGTAATTTGCTGTAATTTATTTAAGATTTTTTGCGTTGATAGTTCGTGAAGAAAAATGGTCTACAGTTTTCTTTTGGAAGGCCTGTGTTTTTGGTACCAAATGCAAGGTTGGACTCATGAAGTGAGTTGGAAACTATTCTTCCATTTCTTAGAAATCATATAAAATTGGTATTATTTCTTACTTAAATGTTTGGTAGAATTTCCCAGTGAATCCTTTTGACCCTTAAGCTTTGTTTGTAACAATTTTTTTTTACTATAAATTCAATTAAAAAATAAATACATAGCTATACAGGGTATTTATATTTTCTTGAATAAGTTTAGGTTGTGCCTTCCAAGCAATATAATTCTTTTCTTTTTTTCTTTTTTAGAGAGAGAGAGACAGAAGGGAGAGAGAGTTTGAGTGGGGGAGAGACAGAGGGAGAGGGAGAGAGAGAATCTTAAGCAGCTTCCATACCCAGTGCGGAGCCCAACATGTGGCTCAATCTCACGACCCTGAGATCATGACCTAAGCTGAAATCAAGAGTCGGTCACTTAACCTACTGAGCCACCCAGATGCCCCAACTTGATTACTTTCTTAACTTTTTGAATTGATTGACATTCAGTTGTTCATAAAATAGCCCTATTATCCATTTAATATCTGTAGAGTCTGCAGTGACAGTCTATCATTCCTAAATTGGTGACTTGTATATTATAACTATTTTTTTTAATTCATCGAGTTAGAATGGTCTTTCACTATGTAATTTCTTATTTGACCATGGATTCTTTTTATTGTTTGTTTGTTTTTTGTTTTTTACCATGGATTCTTGAGAAGTGTGTTTAATTTCTAAATACTGCAGATGTTTCTAGGTATTCTCTGGAATATTATTGAATATTATTGTGTTTCTAAAAATTTATATCTTAATGTCAGTGTGCTCTAAGTATATGCTCATACTTAGAATGATTTCAACCTTTTAAATTTATTGAGATTCACTACATGTTCAAAATATGACCTATCTTGTGAATGTTACAGATCACTTAAAAATGATGATGTTGATTTTTTAAATTTTAGTTCTTTAAATGTTAATGAAGATAACTTAATTGGTTGTCATGTTATATAATCTGCAACATATTAATTACCTATATGTTTGCTTCTATTATCCATCAGCTCTTGAATGCTTTATTTAGTTGTTGTTTTACTTTTTTTTCTCTTTTTGTTTCAGTTTGGATAATTTTTATTGAACTTTCTGTCAGTTCACTGATTCTTTCCTCAGCTCTGTCAAGTACCATAGATCCATCAAAAGGATTCTTAATTTCTTATATAGTGTTTTTCATTTCTACATTTCTTTTAACTTCCTATGAATGTTTCCATCTCTATGTTCAAATTCCGCATTTATCCCTGCATGTTTTTCACCATGTACCTTACATGATTTAGTATATTAATCATGGTTACATTAAAGTATTTATCTAATATTTTCAACATTTTGGGTTGTTTCTGGGTCTTCTTTTTTTTGTTGTTTGTTTTATCTATTTTGTATTACTCTCTTGTTTTCCTGGCCATGGGTTATACCGTGGGCTTTCCTTTTGTGAATGTCTCTAAATTTTGATAGGATGCTAAATATTGTAAGTAAAAGGATAGTAGAAGCTGAGGTAATAATATTTACATTTAGAAATATGTACCCCCGTCCTTTTTTCTCACCATCAATGGAAGAGGACCAGTGTTGTGTCTATCAGTCTGAGCTTGAGCTAAGTGGGTTTGTCATAGCCAATGTTATCTTCAGTGCACCAACGACTTCAGATTTCTTCAGTCGTTTGCTGCTATTACCTTGTGCAGAATATGAGGCCTGAAAGCCCTTTGAACCTGTGCCCCCAAAATCTAGTTTTCTCAGCATTCTCACTCTTCTCACAGTGGTAGCGGACTTTAGCTTCATATTGGCCCCAGATCCTGGCCTAAGCTGTCTTCCCCCCCCATCCTCTTGTAGGCAATATGTGTAGTAGCAAAACTCCTCAGTGTATTGCATATTGATCAGCATAGGAGGGGAGATGGAGAAGCAAGTTTCCTGTGCATCCCTTAGTGGGTCCTTAAGTTACATTTGAATAGACATAAATAAAACCATAACCTTCTTAAATTGTACTTATGACTAATTTAGTTAAATAATGATTGCTGGATGATATATTTAAAATGGTTTGAGGCAAATTCTTCATGCCTGGGCTTCTACATTGCTGAAATTATCCTCACTTTTTTAAAATGGTGTGCTCATTAAAGTGCTTGTTTTCTGAAAAAGCTTGTGGAGTATAATTTTTATAAACAATTAGTGCAATGAAGAGGAACAGAATCAGCCAACAATGCCATGTTTTCAAACACTAGTCTAATGAAAAATCTCAAATCATTTTATTGACAAAAATTCTGGAGGTATTAGAGCTTGCTTCATAAACTGAAGTTAAATTTATAGTGCCAATGGATAAATGAAATTCCCAGTTGATAAGCAATTATCATAAGGGGAAAAGGCCACTGTACTGAGTGCCAGTTGGCAAGTGGCCCCCTCCTTGGCAGTCTCGTCAATGCTACAGACTGAATCAACATCTTCACGGAACTATCCTCTCACCCATAGAGGTGTTCTGTGTACAACATGTTTGGCACATTTTTTTTAGGAGAGTCCTGGAATGCTCTTTTGCTGTGCCTATTCTGTATCTATTCTGTGAGGACACAATGGAACATAAAGAGGATTTCACTTCATTAAAATATATTCTGTGTCTAGAAACCCTAGTGTGTCTACTTTTCCAAATTTCATTGACATGTTTGATATGTTTTTAAAAGGGGAACGTTATGACAAACATCGATTTGGGTTTGTTTGTTTGTTTTTCTTAAACATACTTTATTTACCCAGAAGCCTAGGCTAAACTCATGCCAAAATTTCAGGAGCACATGCTTATTTTACTGAAGTTAAATCAATTTGAGTTGTTAAACTGTAGAGAGCAATCACCCTGGGAAACAGTAGCAGAGAAGCTTCCAGCAGGGGGAAGAGCTTTGGAAACAAGCTGAGTCTGACCCAAATGGATAGACTCTTAACTACAGAACAGCTGAGCAGCATATTTGTAATATTGTAGAGGCACTTTCTAGAAGAGTAGGAGATTCCACACAAGAAGGGGGAAAAGAACATACCTCCTAGGAGGTAAATTGAACTCCATACTGACTTACTGAACTCAAAAGAGCACTTTTACTGTGGTTAAGTTGACATGTTTACATGTTTGATATAAAGCTAGGAACAGAAGGAGAAAGCTGCTTTTTTTTTAAACCAAGCATAAACATGCCATTCCCAGATGGTTCTTTCACAAGATGCATTTAACACTTTCTGTGCTTTATCTGGGTCAGAACCTCATGGCCAAGCCTCATATGTGCTCTTTGTAAATGGAGATAACCTGATTTGTTAACATTGAGAAGATATTCGTAGAAAGAACTTGAATCTTGGTGACATCCTTTGTGATTGCATCCTTTATCTATGTATCCAAATCAATTAATATCACCTACCCCTTGAGGGGGTGGAAAACCATTTACCATGCTAATGGACACCAAAAGAAAGCTGGGGTGGCAATCCTTCTATCAGACAAGTTAGATTTTAAAACAAAGACTGCAATAAGAGATGAAGAAGGACACTATATCCTACTTAAAGGGTCTATTCAACAAGAAGATCTAACAATTGTAAATATCTATGCCCCTAACATGGGAGCAGCCAGTTTTATAAGGCAATTAATGACAAAAGCAAAGAAACACATTGACAACAATATAATAATAGTGGGGGACTTTAACACCCCCCTGACTGAAAGGGACAGATCATCTAAGCAGAAGATCAACAAGGAAATAAAGACTTTAAATGACACACTGGACCAAATGGACTTCACAAGCATTTTCAGAACATTCCATCCCAAAGCAACGGAATACACATTCTTCTCTAGTGCCCATGGAACATTCTCCAGAATAGATCACATCCTAGGTCACAAATCAGGTCTCAACCGGTACCAAAAGATTGGCATTATTCCCTGCATATTTTCAGGCCACAATGCTTTGAAACTAGACTCAATCACAAGAGGAAAGTCAGAAAGAAATGAAATACATGGAGGCTAAAGAGCATCCTACTAAAGAATGAATGGGTCAACCAGGAAATTAAAGAAGAATTAAAAAAATTCATGGAAACCAATGAAAATGAAAACACAACTGTTCAAAATCTTTGGGATACAGCAAAGTCAGTCCTGAGAGGAAAGTATATAGCAATACAAGCCTTTCTCAAGAAACAAGAAAGGTCTCAAATACACAACCTAACCCTACACCTAAAGGAGCTGGAGAAAGAACAGCAAGTAAAGCCTAAACCCAGCAGGAGAAGCGAAATAATAAAGATCAGAGCAGAAATCAATGAAATAGAAACCAAAAGAACAGTAGAACAGATCAACGAAACTAGGAGCTGGTTCTTTGAAAGAATTCACAAGATTGATAAACCCCTGGCCAGACTTATCAAAAAGAAAAGAGAAATGACCCACACTCAACAAAATCATGAATGAAAGAGGAGAGATCACAACCAACATCAAAGAAATACAAACAATTATAAGAACATACTATGAGCAACTCTATGCCAGCAAATTAGATAACCTGGAAGAAATGGGTGCATTCCTAGAGATGTATCAACTACCAAAATTGAACCAGGAAGAAATAGAAAACCTGAACAGACCTATAACCACTAAGGAAATTGAAGCAGTCATCAAAAATCTCCCAACAAACAAAAGCCCAGGGCCAGATGTCTTCCCAGGGGAATTCTATCAGACACTTAAAGAAGAATTAACACCTATTCTCCTGAAACTGTTCCAAAACAATAGAAATGGAAGGAAAACTTCCAAACTCGTTTTATGAGGCCACCATTACCTTGATCCCCAAACCAGACAAAGACCCCCATCAAAAAGGAGAATTACAGACCAATATCCTTGATGAACATGGATGCAAAAATTCTCACCAAAATCCTAGCCAGTTGGATCCAACAGTACATTCAAAGGATTATTCACCATGACCAAGTGGGATTTATCCCCGGGCTGCAAGGTTGGTTCAACATCCGCAAATCAATCAACGTGATACAACACATTAACAAAAGAAAGAACAAGAATCATATGATCTTCTCAATAGATGCAGAAATATCATTTGACAAAGTACAGCATCCTTTCTTGATCAAAATTCTTCAGAGTATAGGGATAGAGGGGACATACCTCAATATCGTAAAAGCCATCTATGAAAACCCTACAGCGAATATCATTCTCAATGGGGAAAAGCTGAGAGCTTTTCCCCTAAGGTCAGGAACGCGGCAGGGATGTCCACTATCACTACTGCTATTCAACATAGTATTAGAAGTCCTAGCCACAGCAATCAGACAACGAAAAGAAATCAAAGGCATCCAAATCGGCAAAGAGGAAGTCAAACTCTCACTCTTTGCAGGTGATAGGATACTGTATGTGGAAAACCCAAAAGACTCCACCCCAAAACTGCTAGAACTCATACAGGAATTCAGTAAAGTAGCAGGATAGAAAATCAATGCACAGAAATCAGTGGCATTCCTATACACCAACAACAAGACAGAAGAGAGACAAATCAAGGAGTCGATCCCATTTACAATTGCACCCAAAACCATAAGATACTTAGGAATAAATTTAACCAGAGAGGCAAAGGATCTGTACTCAGATAACTATAAAATACTCATGAAAGAAATTGAAGAAGACACAAAGAAATGGAAAAACGTTCCATGCTCATGGATTGGAAGAACAAACATTGTGAAGATGTCAATGCTACCTAGAGCAATCTACACATTCAATGCAATCCCCATCAAAATACCATCCACTTTTTTCAAAGAAATGGAACAAAGAATCCTAAAATTTGTATGGAACCCAAAGAGACCCCGATTAGCCAGAGGAATATTGAAAAAGAAAAGCAAAGCTGGCGGCATCACAATTCCGGACTTCCAGCTCTATTACAAAGCTGTCATCATCAAGACAGTATGGTACTGGCACAAAAACAGACACATAGATCAGTGGAACAGAATAGAGAGCCCAGAAATGGACCCTCAACTCTATGGTCCACTAATCTTTGACAAAGCAGGAAACAATGTCCAATGGCAAAAAGACACTCTCTTCAACAAATGGTGTTGGGAAAATTGGACAGCCACATGCAGAAGAATGAAACTGGACCATTTCCTTACACCACACACAAAAATAGACTCCAAATGGTTGTAAGACCTAAACGTGAGACAGGAGTCCATCAAAATCCTAAGGGAGAACACAGGCAGCAACCTCTTCGACCTCAGCCGCAGCAACTTCTTCCTAGAAACATCGCCAAAGGCAAGGGAAGCAAGGGCAAACATGAACTATTGGGATTTCATCAAGATAAAAAGGTTTTGCACAGCAAAAGAAACAGTCCACAAAACCAAAAGACAACCGACAGAATGGGAGAAAATATTTGCAAATGACATATCAGATAAAGGGCTAGTGTCCAAAATCTATAAAGAACTTCTCAAACTCAACACCCAAAGAACAAATAATCCAATCAAGAAATGGGCAGAAGACATGAACAGACATTTTTCCAAAGAAGACATCCAAATGGCCAACAGACACGTGAAAAAGTGGTCAACATTGCTCGGCATCAGGGAAATCCAAATCAATACCTCAAAACCCCACCAATCAGAATGGCTAAAATTAACAAGTCAGGAAACGACAGATGTTGGCGGGGATGCGGAGAAAGGGGAACCCTCCTACACTGTTGGTGGGAATGCAAGCTCGTGCAACCACTCTGGAAAACAGTATGGAGGTTCCTCAAACAGTTGAAAATAGAGCTACTATACGATCCAGCAATTGCACTACTGGGTATTTACCACAAAGATACAAATGTAGGGATCTGAAGGGGTATGTGCACCCCAGTGTTTATAGCAGCAATGTCCACAATAGCCAAACTGTGGAAAGAGCCAAGATGTCCATCCACAGATGAATGGATAAAGAAGAGGTGGTATATATACACAATGGAATATTATGCAGCCATCAAAAGGAATGAGATCTTGCCATTTGCAACGACGTGGATAGAACTGGAGAGTGTTATGCTGAGTGAAGTAAGTCAATCAGAGAAAGACATGTATCATATGACCTCACTGATATGAGGAATTCTTAATCTCAGGAAACAAACTGAGGGTTGCTGGAGTGGTGGGAGGTGGGAGGGATGGGGTAGCTGGGTGATAGACATTGGGGAGGGTATGTGCTATGGTGAGCGCTGTGAATTGTGCAAGATTGTTGAATCACAGATCTGTACTTCTGAAACAAATAATGCAACATATGTTAAGAAAAAAGAAAAAGAAGAAGATAGCAGGAAGGGAAGAATGAAGGGGAGTAAGTCGGAGGGTGCGATGAACCATGAGAGATGAGTGACTCTGAAAAACAAACTGAGGGTTCTAGAGGGGAGGAGAGTGGGGGAATGGGTTAGCCTGGTGTTGGTTTTAAAGAGGGCACATTCTGGGTGGAGCACTGGGTGTTATGCACAAAGAATCAATCATGGAACACTACATCAAAAACTAATGATGTAATGCATGGTGATTAACATAACAATGAAAAATTTAAAAAAATCACCTACCCTTTACTTAGACATATCTTTTTATTTACTATCTTTTAACTTTTATATAAACATAAGATGAATAGATAGAAAATTAAGTACACACATATACCAGGAAAATTAGATTAAAAGGGCTAAAATATAATAAAATGTAATATTATATAAAATATATTAATGAAAAATAATTTTTTGGAGTGGTAGGAATTGCTTTTTCTAACTTCTGTGCTTATGTAATCATCTATTTTCTACAGAAACAACAAAAAGTGTATGGTATTGCTATGGTGTTTTATAATTTTTTTCACTCAATGATTTGTTAAAAACATCTTTTCATGACCATATTACACTCCTACAATAGCTTTTTGTTGTTTTCAGTCTATTTTATGGCTGTATTACGTCTTATTAAATACTTCTTTAATTATATGTACACATATTTGAATATTTGTAAATCATTGGATGGACATTTCTTTAGCTGAATTTTTGCATATGTCACTTCTTTAAGCTAAATTTTAAACTGGATGCCAAATGTAAGACGAAATTTTGAGTCTACATTAAAAATTCAAAGGTTACTAATATGTCTTAAATTGACCCATACTTGGATAATCCCTTTTTTTCTGTCTTTTCAAATTTATCCTTTAAATTATATGTATTAAAATTATTCCATTATACATATATTTCAAATGTGAAAGTCTTAAGGACATGTACCATATAACTTTCTTCTTTTGTACCTAACACAGTACCTGGCACAGAGACCTAAACATTAAAAGCTGGAAATTTGTTTCAGTATCACTGACAGCATCTGGGAAATTAGATTACTTTGAGTATAAGAGAAAGTTAGTGAGTTATTTTTAAGAAAAAAAGTTTTGTTTTAAGATAAAAATGCATTGTTGTTAGGTTACTGACCTAGCTCTCTCATTCTGATTATGGTCAGGTATTTGAAAAATTTGAAAGCTAAAGTTGAGTTTTAGTCAAGATCTTAAAACACAAGCCAGGTAAGATACGACCTTGGCCACTTAGTAGCTTGAAAAAGAAGTTGTTCTGAACATGAAGATATCCTAAATACACAAAAATCTTTATAATTTAGCTTATTTCAGGCAACTCTTTTATTTTTTTAGATTTTTAAAATTTATTCATTTGAGAAGGAGAGAGTGAGCAAAGGCAAAGGACAGAGGAAGAGGGAGAAGCAGACTCCCCCGCTGTGTAGGGAGCCTGAGGTGGGACTCAATCCCAGGACCCTGAGCTTATGACCTGAGCCAAAGACAGCCCTTAACCCACTGAGCCACACAAGCATCCCTTAAGGCAACTCTTTTAAAATGTGCTATTATCTTACTTTTGTTCTTGGTAGTGTATATTGTCATGCATATATATGCGGGTTAAATTGAAAAGGTGGATGCGGATTATTATATACTAACGCAGTTTGGTGAAGATGTTTGAAGAGCTACCATATGCAAGATGTTAGGTATTTTTGGACTTTCTAAGGATGACTAAGCTATAGCTGTCACCATGGTTTTTACCATAGTTAAAAAGTAAGAGGGCGCCTGGGTGGCTTAGTCATTGGGCGTCTGTCTTCGGCTCGGGTCATGATCCGGGAATCCTGGGATTGAGTCCAGCATCGGGCTCCCTGCTCAGCCGGGAGCCTGCTTCTCCCTCTGCCTCTCTCTCTGTCTCTGTCTCCTATGAATAAATAAATAAAATCTTTAAAAAAAAAAGTAGGAGAAGCCACAAAACTATGATATAAGGTAGACTTAGTAAAGAAGTAAAAACAAATATCCTCATGAGTTGCAAGAAAAAGTGACTCGTTTAGTTTGGGAGATTTAGGATAAAGTCCAAGTCAGAAATGTCGTTCATGTTAAAGAATGGCTCATATTCTGAGAGCAAATAGGAGTAGAGATAGGGTTGCCACATAAAACATAGGCCTCTCAGTTAAAATTCCATTTCAGAGAATGAGTGAATATTATTTTAGGATAAGCATGTCCCATGCAGTATATGGGACACACTTACCAGTTCTTAAAAAAATTGTTCATCTGCAATTCAAATTTAATGGGTGACCTGCATTTTTTATTTGCAAACTGTAGCAACCCTGTCAAGGAAGCGCTAGAAAAAAGCAAACTCTATTATAAAATGCAGGAGGTTGGGGAAGAGCAGGGATTGTTTTGGGAAAAGCACATCATTCAGTGTTGACACAGAGAAGCGATGCTGGTGAATGGGTGGCATGAGAGGAGCTAAGTTCGGGGGCTAGGTCCAACATTGGCGAGCTGAATGATGTTGGACGAGTTGAGAAACATCTCAGTTTGGTCTCAGTTTTGTTCTTCATTAATGTGAATAATAATTACTACCTTCCTTATCTTACATAGTTGTGAGATGGGGTGGGATGGGTTGTGAGATGGGGTACATAACTGTATTTGGTGAGATATGGAAGCCTTGTAAATTTTAATTACCATGAGGGAAGGAGGAATAGAGACCTACTCCTGAGTAGAATTTGATTTCTAAATTTAAAACAAGAGAATTTAAATGAAGCTTATAAATAAAGTTTACAGTAAGAAATGATATGTAGAATTTTTTGACAATTGGTGTTACAGGCACTGATCAACTGGAATAAATACAATAAAGAATCAGATTCTTTTCTTCTTTTTCACACTGGCCTGTCTTGTGATACACCTGACTTTCCAGTCTAGTGTGCAAGCTCCAGAGACAGAATGCGAGAGGAAGGAAGACGTTAATTAAAAGGTTGTTTACAATTTACCATCCTGACTAATAGTACTCTGATTTTTTCACTTCCCCAAAACTCTTACTGGTAACTTGTAAACACAATTTTTGTTTTCTTTGTTTGATTATGAAAATATCACATTTGTAATAGAAAATTCAAAAATACAGAGAAGCAAGAAAGGCCATGTTTAATCAAGAAGTAGAAACACTATTTAATAAAATTAGCAATCATTTAAAAAATGTGAGGAGAATTGACATCCTAAAAACAACAACTATAGACACACATACACACACACACACACACACACACACATTATGTTAAAATCTCCTACAAGTAAATGGAATAGAAGATTTTAAACAGTTAAGAAATGGGCAAAGATGGGGCCCCTGGGTGGCTCAGTCAGTTAAGTGTCTGATTCTTGATTTTGGCTCTAGTCATGATCTCAGGGTTATGAGATAGGTCTGCCTTGGGCTTGAGCTGGGCATGGAGCCTGCTTAAGAGTCTCTCTCTCCCTCTCCTTCTGATTCTCCCCACTCCACATTCATGTGCACTCTCTCTCTCTTAAAATTAAAAAATTAAAAATAAAGTTTTTGAAAATGGGTAAAGGATATGAATAAGAAATTCAAGGTAGAAGTAAAAATGGCCAATAAATATATTAACAGTTGTTGAACCTCATTAAACATATATTAAATGCAAATTAAAAAACTGGTTTATGTTAAGTTCAGAAAATATATGAGGTAATAATAATATCTTTGTTGTTAAATATAGGGGAGAATAGGTAATCCCTTACCTTAATGATAGGGAAAATTAATACATCATTTTTGGAGAATAACTTGAAGTAGCTACGAAAATTTTAAAGGTGCAAACCCAAATAGTTAATTATATGAGAGTCCATTTCACAAGGAAAAAAAAAGAAACCTTGCACAGACATATTTATAAGAATACTATCTGTAACATTAGTGGTAATAGTGGAAAAAATTGGATATGGCCAAATGTCCATTATAAAGAAATATCAAAATTAATTATGGCACATCCATATATACTATCATGACATAAAGGTAATAAAAACTGATATAGATCTGTATGTGTTACTCTAAAAGGTGATTATGAACTCTTTTAAGTGAAAATAAATCTTTATTGATACACATATATCAAGATATATTATTATGTTATATATAATATATAACATAACTTTTAAAATATTATATGATAGGTATATATTGAGTTATTTTAAAAGTCAAAACTGTGTGTGTATGTGTGCGTGTGCATTTCTGGGTGATGCATGTGACTGTTTATACATGTAAAGGGAAATGCTTCCTGGGGCTGGGGGATGAGGAAGTGGAGCCCTAAAGTTATGAAGATGAAAAGAAAAATAGCTTCAGGAGGAAATGAATACAGAATTTAAAAATGTTACATCCTTTTCAGTAGATGTGTGAATGGGACAGGGTAAGAAAGAGGACTTTCTCAAAGAAGACTGAAGTTTCATGTTTTGGCTTTTATAGAAAAATGGATATTTGAGGTTGTAAAGAAAGGCTATTGAGTTTTGAAAAACATATAGGTTTATGTTAATGTGCATGTGGCTCTAGAAAAAATAATTGACACTAGAGCTTTGGATTGGAAAGCCATCTTCATGGAAATTACAGGCATGTGAACTGATAAGTTTGCAATAGAGGTGAAAAGAATATTGAATACAAAAAATCGAGGAACTTATGGCATCATGAAATGCAAGAAAGTTAAAAGTTTGAAAGCTGGAAAACTAATCATATTTATCATCTCTTACTGCTGCTTTCTCCCAGCAGGTAAAATTGTGATCTCACTGATAGGGTTCCCCTTACTATAATGCAGAAACTCTTTGAAGCTAAGTAATGCATGTGGAATACCTTGTTCAATGTTGCCAGCCAGTCAAGATTGCTTAACAAAATTTTGAAAACACTGACTTAGACCTGGATATCATATTCCTCATTATTTTATGTCAATTGGTACATTCTCTCATAGTTTATTTGTATATGTCTTGACTACCTGATAATGAATCCTTCAATGAAGAAAAGGTAATTTACATATCATACTTATATGGCTCAAAGTTTAAGATGGCTGTAATTAATAAACTAAAAAGAAGAAAACACCATCTTGTGGCAACTTCTTCAAATTACCATCAGGCTTTCAAGACATACTCCAACCACTCAAATGGCATGTCTAAGCAATCAGATTCCACAATAAATTTCAGTATTGTAGACTGCATGAAACCATATAAAAATAATGATGATCTGAACTAAGGAATTATTTGCAATAGATATAGAGAGGAAGAAAACACAGACATTTAAGAAGTAGTTATTGAACATATAGAAAGAATTGCAGGTTAAACTCCAAGTCTCCATCATGGGTGACTATTAGGGTCTTTAATTAGAATAGAGAGTATAAAAAAAGGGTAACTTTCTGAGACATAGTAAACCGGAATTACTTGTTGAAAAACCAAGAGAAATGTCCAGCTAACTGTTGGATCCTGAGCAGGCAAAGTTGGGGTGGGGAGCTGGGGCAGGAAATGGAATTCCAGATGTCATGGCCATCAGTTTCAGCCACCAGGGAAGTCGACAGGATGAGTGGGAGTTTGTAAAATAAGAATAGAATAAAACATACTGTACAAAGCACTGACAGTAGAAAAGCCATAATCTAATATCAGAGATGGAGATGGACTATTCAGGGCAAACTCAAATATTATATGTAATACCTAATATTATTTATTTTGTCCTTTGGCTGCTTGTTGAGATTGAAAAGCTTTTATCTGTTATTTTACTCTATGATAATCAGTAGTGTTCAGAGTCTAGCCCTGTTTTTGTCTAAATCTGTTGCTTAACAATTGTCTTTTTATAGTTCGTAGATGATTTGCTAGGAATTCCAGCAAAGACTATTAGTTTCACACATAGGTGTATTGCATTTTTTATTTTAAAGAAAACATTAGCATTAAATTTCTGTAATATCGACTCTTTATATTGTGTCCACATTAAAGTTAAAGCACAAAATTTGGAAATGTATAATTTAACATAAAAGATACCAGCTTTCTGCAACTTACTTTATGTTATAATAATAGATGCACCAACAGCAAGTGAGCTGATTCAAAAAATATTGCTATTCAACAAAGATAGTATCTATAGAAACTGCTTTTTTTGTAAAAAAAAAAAGAGTAGTTTCTATCATAGTACCTCCTGAATAGAGGTAAAGATTAAATTATATTTATAATTGGCATATTACTGTTAATTATACAAAATTCCAAATTTTACAAGATTTTATAAATACCACATAGACATGCAAAAAAAATCATTTTTTTCATAATGTGCATAGCCCAGTAATGACAACTGGTGCCAGGATTGTTCTGTCACTGTTCTATATAATTTAATAGTTCTCCTTATGAACAGTGAATTTATCAATAGAGAATGTGATTTAATATTTCTATATTCAAGAGAACTTGCCATTTTCTATCAACTTGAATGTATAAAAACTTCATATATCTTGAATCATTATTTTGAAAATAACCAATATTAGCTTTATTAGATAAAATTCCAGGCTGTAAAGGACTTCTTCCATAAAGACTCAGTTTCAAACACAATTATTTTCCACGGGAAAGTTTCTAAGGCTATCCCCTACTCATTTTGGTCATTTTGATTAAAGCTACCAGTTTTCAACCACTGTTTACCTAAGAATGGCTGTTTATTTGTCTAGATTATCCAGATTATTAATTTATCAAATAAATAAAAAAATCCATTCCTTCACCCCACCATCCCAAAAAATATCAAGACCATTGCATACATATATGAGTAGAATCTCTGTGACTAAGCCATTGCACAGTTTGTCTGGGGCTTCATAAATTAGAAGTCTGAATTTTTTGTTAGGGTTGGAAAGATGTTCTTGACTTTGAAAGAGTTTAATAATAATGATAATTATTTTAATAGTCTATGTGGCACTGACCTGGGACCTGTGTGTGCTTTGCCTATAACTACAGTATCTTGAGAGGTAGATCATAATAACCTCATATTAAAGATGATGAACTGAGTTTCAGAGATGGGATGTGATTTCTACTAAATCATATAATTAGTAACGATGGAGAACAGATAGGAAACTCGGATTTTCTCTTTTCAAACCCAAATCCAGGGTCAAAATAGTACAAAGATGACAAATTTTTCATGTGTGCTTCTTAGGAGATTTGGTTATTGAATGAATGGACCAAGCAGCTAATTTAGCTGGAAATTCCAAATATTTGAAAGTTCTGATGGATGTTCATATAAATCTCCTCTTTATGACACGTAAGCTGTTTTGCAAGTCCCTCTCTTAGAGAAAAAAATATGAGTTATTATATATTCTGAAGGGTGGAATCTCAAATTTTTACCTTTCCAGTCACATGTTAGGAACTTTTTGGAAACTGCCTACTTTATGTAAGTTTTCCTATTAGCATGGCTTCCACTGTACTTTGAAGTAAATTCAAGTAGAAGAGTGGGAAATTCAAAGACTATACAATTAATTTTTTCCACCAGCTGCTCGTGGCTGGCTAGGAAGATTACAATTGGGAAGGAAGCCGTACACTCTAGCTAGCCCCACAACAATACAAGATGGTAAAGACAATCAAGTACCACAATGAATCAAACATCTGCATAACTTTAGCTATTATACAAACAATTGGACCGCAGTGCCTTTGTTTGGGAATAGAGAAAAGACACAAAATCCTGCCTCAAATGAGAGAGATGGTGGGTTTTTCAAAAGTAGGAGCCCTGCTTCAAAGATTTGTTATATTGTACTCAGTAGTACTGCAAAAAGTTGAACATTTGTTTCAACTGAGTTTGCCTCCACCTTTTAATAAAACATGAACACTGTGTGCCCTTTTCATTAGTTTTTTCCAAAAATGTGAGAGAATGCGAGAGGGTAAAGTGAAATGTAAAACTACGCAAAGTTTAATTAAAATGCTTCAAAAAGAGAACTTTATTAATATTTAACTTTCCTCTTCCAGCGAAGATTCCTAGCACATCAAAAACATTTCAACCAAGAGTGAAAGAACTCATTATTCCCAAACTCATGATAATTATATATTTGAAATATAACATTTGCAGATGATATGTATATAATAAATAAAATAAAATAAATTATATATATACATATAACAGATGATAGTTTGGGTCATAGAATTACACTAAAATGATAAATCTATTTGCAAAGTCATTAGCTGGTTGTCCTCCAAGTTGGGGATAAGGTAGGCCATTGTAAACCTAGAAAGGGATGCAGAAATAGACATAAGAAAGAGCATATGTCTACTATAGTAGGTCAAAAGGATATTACAGGTCCCGATTCTTTGCTCCCCACCATATTCCTGCTCTTTCTCATGTGCCTTGCAGGGTCCCATACCACCACGTACCACCACCACCATGAATCTAGATTAGTTTGGGACTTGGCTTTGCTCAATGGGATGTGTTTAGATGTTATGCTGGCAGATGAGATGCAAAAGGAGATTTGGAAATGTATTTGTGCTTTTCCGCTCGTCTTTTGTTCCTTTGCAAAAGAACATGCCTGAGCTAGTCTGTTGGGGGATGAAAGATATGTAGAACAGAGACAAATTGTCCCAAGTTTTCAGCAGAGGACATCGTTTAACGAACCTCTAGTTATGTGAATGAGACCAGGCAAGGTCATTAAAACTGTCTAGCTGACCCATTTCTGACCACAGAAGCATGAAGGAGAGTAGTTAAGATCAGTCGAGCCCAATCCAATTCAGATGAATTCTGTAAACTCATGAGCCAAATTAATACATGTTTATTGTCACTGATGTATTTTGGATTTCTGTTACTCAACATTATTGTGGCAATAAATAATACATCTGCCTAAAGCATTAAGAAATAAAATAAAATCCATCTTCAGGTATTTCCAAATAGAACCGTGTGCTATTTATTATATGTGGGGAGGAGATAGCACTTGCAGCAGATGACAATGAACTGATCTTCTGATTGAGGGGACTGTCTTCTTTGTCTCTTCCCACCATAGCCACTTTTCTTTGAAACCATGGATTTTTTTTTTTCCTTTGGAGAAAAAATAAGAAATAAGGAATAGCTTTATCAGTGCCTACATCTATCCTGAAATGATTTATCACTGCATTATTCCTTCAAGCGTGGGTGTATGCGTGTGTGTATGTGAGTGTGCATGCATGTGGTCTGCTGCAGAAACACTTATACTTAACTCAAGTAAAACAGATACAGGAGAAAAATTGCACCAGACAAGTTAAATAGGCAAAGAAGATTTTCTTCAACACTATTTAAATACGGGAGAGGTCAAACTCAGATCTACTGAAGCAAAAGATGGACAAGTTTTTTTGTTTTGTGGGTTTTTTTTTTAAAGGTTTTATTTATTTATTTGACAGAGAGAGAGCACAAGTAGGCAGAGCGGTAGGCAGAGGGAGAGGGAGAAGCAAGCTCCCCGCTAAGAAGAGAGCCCAATGTTGGTCACCATCCCAGGACTCTGGGATCATGACCTGAGCCGAAGGCAGACACTTAACAGACTGAGCCACCCAGATGACCCAAGATGGGAGAGTTTTTAAAAACTGGAGTGAGCTAATGAACAAATGTTCAAGGAGATCAGTGGGGACGTCGGTCCGTGTGATTAGGCCATCTGTATTTGTTAATTGGCATTGATCTTGATCAAAATTTGACTCCTACCTTCTTGTAGAGAGTGGGAGACAGGGATGCTATCTTTCTTGATAGTAATATTTGAAAGGGATGACTTTCAGGTCCTTGAGAAAGACATTCCTGGGTTGTAAAAGCAGCAAGAGGCTGGGAGAAGATTTATTATCTCAAAGGGGCTGAAAAATAATTTACAATTACAAGTTTTCTCGAGTCAGTGCTCTAAGAAAAGGGGGAGTCTAGGGCCTATTGTCAGGATGAAACCTGTCCAAAGTTTAGTCAGGCTGAGAGAAATGTTAAGGCTGTCTTGGTTGGAAATAATGTTAGAAGGGGAACAGGAAAATCATATTATGCTACGTTCTTCTGTCTTTTTCAATTTGGGTATAATTAGTCTCTCTGTTCCTTCTCTTTGCAAATTAACTACATTCTATTTGGCACAGGATGACTTTTTCTGGTCATTCAACATTTCTTACCAGCAACATCAGCTATGACTTTTAGCATCAAGAATTGACACTGGCCCTGAATCGATATGTACTGTAGATTCTTGTTGTTGGCAGTCATGTTCACCACAAACACTGAGTGAGTGAATACTGAGCCATTGTTCCTAGGGAAAATACAGGGATAGATTCCTGTGAGCCTTTGGTCACATTTTCACCAACAAATCAATACATTACCTTGCTTTATGTGCATTTCTACTTAAAGATGTCTTACTTAAGGGCGCCTGGGTGGCTCAGTTGGTTAAGCAACTGCCTTCGGCTCAGGTCATGATCCTGGAGTCCCGGGATCAAGTCCCTCATCGGGCTCCCTGCTCAGCGGGGAGTCTGTTTCTCCCTCTGACCCTCCCCCCTCTCATGTGCTCTCTCTCTCTCATTCTCTCTCTCAAGTAAATAAATAAAATCTTTAAAAAAAAGATGTCTTACTTAATATATATTAAAGTCAGAGGCAACAGCATTTTTTTTCACTATTTATGTTGCAAAAAACAAGTGTCTCACAAAAT
Organism: Zalophus californianus; assembly: GCF_009762305.2. NCBI lineage: Eukaryota > Metazoa > Chordata > Mammalia > Carnivora > Otariidae > Zalophus > Zalophus californianus. The sequence goes on along the minus strand of NC_045598.1, from coordinate 141,136,985 downwards.
ACAAAGAAAAGAGAACTCTCATGTAATCTGAAATAAAACAATGGTAGAAATACTATTGAACGGCCCAGAAATTTAGATAGAAGATGAGTTTACTTCAGAATGACCTATATAATAAAATGAATATTTAAATTTTTCTATAATAAATCAGTCATATTCCTTTCAGAATAGAAAGACCATCGGTTGTGAGATTCAATTAGAAGTTACTTTACTATATATCTGGCAAGAGGTATGAATAAGGCATGTTGTGCCTTAGCCTAATTCTGTGTTAAGTAAAAATTCTGTATATTTATTGTAAATTATTCTAAATTGGTCCTGCTCTGGATTGACATTATAATCAAACTGACCTATAAAAAGAATAGATTGTCAAAGTTTGGGAACACCCTTAATCCTCATTGTTTGATTATATATAACTACTATCCTAAGTGTAGTCATAGCTGTTTGCCATTGCCCAAACTATTGCTGACCTGGAAATATATGGAAATCAGGGCATGCATTAAATGAAGCACATTTATTCTTGTTCTAAAATATAAGGATCACATAACATAAACTGAAAATGTTCTCTACTCTCATGATGGAGTGCCTTGAACAATATTTTCATTTATGTCATATTTTGAGTGTGGCAAGGAGCAAAATGGCTATAGTTCTTACAGGATCATCTACCAAATTGTGTTTTTGATAGCAAAGAGATGATAAAATTCAAAATGAAAACAAAACAAAACTCCAAAGTTGCTGTTTCTTTGAGGCTTAACACATATGTTTTAAATAAATTTAAAAAATTCAAAGCCAAAAGCAAGAAATGATCCAAAAATAGACAACCATAACCCCAGAAGTAGGTAAATTAGCTTATTTGCAAGTATAAAACAATTTTAAAGAAACTTCCCTCTGAGCTGTAAGTTGGCTTTTATTTCTTATTTTTTTCTGTAGGTTTGCTTTTAAAAATATAATTGAGGAAGCATTTCCAAAGAATCAAGCATCTAACAGTAATCTTTTAGTTATGAGCAGGAACAATCACACATACTTAGTCTAGTCTTTCCAAAGGGTCTGTCGGTGGGACAGGCAGACGGACTGATTTGGGCATATAATAATGGTGACACATTTAAGTGTACACAATTTAAAAGATTTTACATTTTCAGATTGTAGGGTCAAGACCTAGAGATTAAGAAGTTATCAGAGATTGTTTCAACTTTGTCCCAAGGATATTTCCAAGTTACGTAGGGAGTATATGAATTGATTGTAAGATGTCTAGGTAGAGTTGACACATCCATTATGATTATTGCTTGAAAAATATTAATATTAATTGTATTTTAATTATAACTTCTAATGAGGAAGGAATAAACAAACATGCACACATAATATACACACATGCATATACATATGGATACATATATATTTGTATTAGGAAACAATTTTTTAATGATTATTAATTTATTTGAGAGAGATTGGGAGGAGGGGCAGAAGGAGAGGGAGAGAAATTCCCAAGCAGACTCCCTACTGAGTGGGGCTTGATTCTAGGACCCTGAGCTAAAAACCTGAGCCAAAATCAAGAGTCGGCTGCTTAATCGATTGAGCCACCCTGGCACCCCAGGAAACAATTTCTTTAAAAAAAACTAATACACATGGAAATAAGATATGTAACTTTGTAAATATCCATGTACGTTGTGGATCAATGAACATTTCTTGAGATTTGGGAGACACTATTTTATGTGTACTCGTTTTTCACCTTACTCGTGGTATAACTAAAGACCATTTTCTGTATTATGAAATAGCAGGGATTATACATCAGGCAAGCCAAATATGGCCTGCCACCTATTTCAGTACAGAGAGCTAAGACTGGCTTTTACATTTCTAGATATTAGTTTTTAGATTTTTTAGATATTGATTTACAAAACTTAAGAATATTTTGTATGTGAAAAGCATATAGAAATAAAATTTCAGTGTCCACTCATAAAGTTTTATTAGAATACATTCACAGTCATTCATCTACATGCAGTGTAAGAGTGCTTTTATGCTAAAGTGACAGAAATGACTTGGGACACATTGTATGACTCACAAAGTAGAAAATATTTACTAGCTGGCCCTTTGCAGAAAAGTGGGTTGACTCGTGTTATATATTATAATGTATGCACATAATAAATAAAAACAAGCTTTTATTTTACCTCAAATTATTACAAGTGACCATGCATGCTTTCTCACCTTGATCCTTTCAGAAATGCAAATAAATAATGGGAGTCTGGAAGCAAGCAGGTGGAGACAGAGTGGGACGAAGTCAGTATTGATTCAAATCTCCTTTTTCCCTTTAAAAAAGCATGAGAGTTTTCTAGAATAATTTATCTAAAAAAAGGAAGAAAAAAGAGAGAAAGAGAAGGGGAAATGTCGTGTGAGAATAGAATATTTGACTTTTACTGTCTTCAAGTAATACAGTTGAAAGTTTCTGTGATTACGTCACTTGATTGCAGAGAAGTTTATTTATTTATTTATTTATTTTTAAAGATTTTATTTGACAGAGAGAGACACAGCGAGAGAGGGAACACAAGCAGGGGGAGTGGGAGAGGGAGAAGCAGGCTTCCCACCGAGCAAGGAGCCCGATGCGGGGCTCGATCCCAGGACCCTGGGACCATGACCTGAGCCGAAGGCAGACACATAAAGACTGAGCCACCCAGGTGCTCCTGCAGAGAAGTTTAATGCATTAATTCTGAAAGTAAGGAGTTTCCAGAGTCCTGAAAAATGTGTAATGTATTTCACAATATGGGTGATTGGTCAATTACCTCAGTGGAGATGAAATTTCATATATGCAGCCTTAAAAATTTCATATGTAGCTACGTAGTTACTTCAAAGATCATTTTCTCCTCCTGTGAAAATCCTTGTGGCAGCATACCTATTTAGTAAGGACAAACTGCTAACCCTGGAAAAGGAAAATAACGTGAATCATCAATTTGTCAAGAACATGTAAATAAAAATGTTATTTTACTTATCTCATAGACCCAGAGCTTATTAATAATTTCTCTGAGCCAACAAATGAAAATGTTCAGCTGGAGCTGAAAGTTTTTCTACCTTCAGTATAAAATCTCAACTTTCACAAGTGTTAATGAAAGAGATGTAAGCATATGAAGAAGAGAATAGGCACTGAATTATTTATAAAGGTGAGCAATAAAGAAATGTAAAGAACTGGGTGCCTCGGAAGATGGTAATGAAATATAGATCTTTTTTTATGACTTTTGATCAGCACTTTGATTAATAGGCCCCCATTATCATCAGATTAAACCAGTTCCCTTACCAGAATGCATATATAAATTTGTAGTCAGAATGACTATTTTGTTTTGCTCCAAATGAATAGCTTTTGTTACATTATATTTAAAATTTACTTTGGAAACAAGCATACATGGCAAACTAAAGCAGATATATAGTATATATCACAAGGCAGAAGAAAAATATGCATTCCTAAACTTGTCAACCTTTATATTATGTACACTCTTATGAATACTTAAGCAAACACATTCTCAGCTCATTCTTATTTAACAAGGTAATGTGACAGAGAAAAAGAAGCCACAGGTTAGTGATCCTCCGGCAACTGTAGATCAGTGCATATGGTACATCATTACCAGGCTGATTTTAATGGGGTTTTAGAGCTTTAAATTTCACATCACAGTTGGTGCCGATATACATTTTACTGTTATTGCCTTCCCCTTGCCAAATAAAGATAATTGATGATTTTAGTGATTTTGAGATTTCAAAACAATGTCTATATTTAACTTTGATTTCTATTTTGCATTATCTTTGTTTCCAAGTTCAGTTTGTATGGGTCATTCTTAAACATTTAAATTGAATACCTAGAAATTCAGTCTTAAAATCATTTTAATGTTTTTTTCATTTAGTCTTATTTGGACTGTCCAACCCAATACCTTTTTGAAATTAGCTATATATGTATATAATCTTATACATATATATTGATATGTATATAAAATTCTTTCAGGTAACCAAATATATTATGAAAATTCTAAAATCTTATTACAATTTTTTTGCAGACTTTGTGTTAGTTCATATGAAATAATTTAAAGAATAAAAATACTAAAACAATAATTTTTTGTTTCTAATGATTCGTACAAATCATAATAATTTCTATCTTTTTGGAGCTCCTAAGAGGTGCACATTTAATATCATCTGTTTAATACAAAATTACATACTGTTATAAAATATCTTCCAAATTACTTGCATGTGTATCCACAATGCTTCCATAGTAACAGTGTGATTTACTTAAGGGCCTGGAGTATATCTCATACCACTTTTGTATTTCTTACAGCAAATGACACAACACCTGGCATATCACATTTTCTCAAGGAACTTCTACTAGAAAGGGAAAGGTTCAAGGGAAGGCATAAAGGAAGGCATAAAGCTCCACCCTGACCTTTCTATTTGAAATAGCGAGATCACTGGAATTTAAGTGCAGCACATTCCACCTGAACTCCAGAATTAGCTTCTTACTCTGAGAAATGAAGGGAGAGGAAAAGGCTGACCATTGTTTGAGTAAGGGTAGGAATGAGAAAAAAAAATTCCCCTTGGATAATTTTCTCCACTCAACTTTGAAATAAGTATAAAATCAAGTCAGGCAAATAATGTGTTGCGCTGGGCTGCAGATTGTGTGTTTCTGGGGAAAGAGAGACTGACAAAAGGAAGCATGGTGACTTGAGATGAAATGAGGGTTACTGTTGTAAACCACGAACCTGTGTCTTTCCTACTCTCACCTTATTTCACACCACCTCATTTTTTTTTAAGATTTTATTTATTTATTTGAGAGAGAGAGAATGAGAGATAGAGAGCACGAGAGGGAAGAGGGTCAGAGGGAGAAGCAGACTCCCTGCTGAGCAGGGAGCCTGATGCAGGACTCAATCCTGGGACTCCAGGATCATGACCTGAGCCGAAGGCAGTCGCTTAACCAACTGAGCCACCCAGGTGCCCTCATACCACCTCATTTTTAACAGCCTGTTTAAGGGATTAGGAATCAACTTGCAAGAAGTAAGCTCCCTACAGAGTTGTTTTTATTTGTAAGGAATTTAGCACAATTGAGTTATAAAATCAATGTATAATTAGAATAATATTAAACATTGTATGAAATGAATAATTAGACCTTCTGGAACTAATCAAAAATTGCATATTACTTAAAACATTTCAAAATTAGCAACATTGATATTAGTAGTACCTCCTGAACACTTACCTTATGCAGGACACAATCATAGGTATTTGACTTTGAAGCTATGTAAACATATATTTGTTATAGAAGGTAGCCTATCAGTTGTCTACCCTGAAGTCATTCTCACTTCCTCCTTCTTAGCAGAAGCTTGCCTTATAAAGATATCCCCTACTCCTTCCTTCCATCCCAACTCCCCTTCTTGACCACCAACCCTCCCCAGCCTTAGGGAAAGCTAACATCACCCTGGACCCAGGGGTTCAGTAATGAGTATGTGAACTGTTTCAAGCCTATGACATAGGAGCATGTTGTGCGGTTTTTGGGAAATTTTCCACATCCTAAAAGGGGAGGCATAGAAAACAACAGTATTTATTTTTCCTTTGGATTTTGCTGAATTATGTGTGAATGTGATGCTTGCAATAAAAGCGACTTTTTTCCCATGGCTTCGAGAATGAAGCCTTATGGTGAGTGATGGAGAAGAGGGCTTGAAAAACTCACCTCACTGAGTCACTGGATCAGCTGATATTTAGACCACTTCTCATGCACTGCATATACCTTTTTCTAGATTTCTTGCAATATATAAGATACATTTTCTCATCAATTAAGAGTTTGAATGAAGTTGTTCAGTTATTTGCAGCTGAAATACATCCTAACTAATGCTCCAGAAGAATTTGTTAGAGATACTCATAAAAGCTCTTGAGAATTTGTTAGAGATACTCAAAAAATAGTAATAATAACTGTCATTGAGAGCTTACCATTTGCTAGGCACTTCTACGTATCTTAAGTGTGTTCTATCAGTAACCTCGGCAACACACAGAAGTGAAGAGAGGTATTATTTTTATTGGCCACATTTTATAAACAGAAAAACTGGGACTCATACTGGAAGATAGGAACAGAATCAGGATTTGAACCCAGTCAGTTTGGCTTCAGGGCTTGAATTATGCTATTGCTCCCGAAGGTTATATATTCTAACAGACCCAAAGGCTCACTGAGGTCTGTAATTATTGCAGATAGGTAATTTGCAAGTCTAAAACATGAAAGAATTCACTGAGTAGGTAGAATTTGAGTTGGAGCCACAAAGAGAAGGGGAGGTGAAGATGATGAACATATGGAAAGAAAAATATTTCAGGGCCAGGTGAAAGGGTAAACAACAAAGATGGAAGTGAACTTGTCACTCTTTTTTGAGGAGCAGTGGGTTGTGGTGCCCAGATTCATGAGAGGATTAGCGAGAAAGAAGACTGGGAGGAAAGGTAGATAATATGACAGAGAGATTAATGCCTCCCCTCCCTGCAAGATATGCGTATCATAATCTCTGAAACCAGTAAATATGTTACCTTACATGCAAAAGGGTCTTTGCAGATGTGAGTAAGGTTAAAGACCTTGAAATGGGGTTTATCCTGGATTATCAGGGTGGGCCCAATCTTAGCATATGAGCCCTTGAAATCAGAGAACTTCCTCCTACTGGAAGAGTGGAGAGATGAGGCAAAAAAGGGGGTCAATGATTTGAAGTGTAAAAAAGACTCAACCGACCATTACTTGCTTTGAGGATGGAGCAGGGAGCCATTAGCGATGACCTCAGTAAACTAAGAAAAATCCCATATCTGACAGCCAGCAAGGAAACAGGGACCTGAACTCCTGGAATGAATTTCTGCTAACAACCTCAATGAGTTTGGGAAAGGATTCATCTCCAGAGCCTCCAGAAGGGAATACAGACCTGCCCACACCTTGAATTTGGCCTCATACAACCCAGAGTAAAGAACTAGCTGAGCATACTATTCCAGTACTCCGACCTACACAACTAGAAGATAATAAATATGTGTTGTGTTGTGTTTAACCATTACATTTGTGGTAATTTTTTATAGGCAGCAACTGAAAACTAGTAGAGGTACTAAGTAGGTACAGGAGATTGAGACAGAGCAAATGTAAGAAAAACATAAACTAGTGTCTCCCACAGGGTGTTCTACAGGAAACCAGTTCTTTAAGTAAAAACACAGAATTAAACAAAGTTAACAAAGTATTTGTTTGACTTCTTGCATTTTTAATGTGGTCATGAAATGTTGAGGTGAAGGTCCAAAACAAAAAGTATGTGGTCCTTTCAAGACAACTTAGCTTTAAGTTACCTCAGATTTATTGTAAATGGCTGATACAATCCATTCCACCATAAATACATTCAATTAAAAATTCATCTAAAAAATAAACTATATTTCACCTATTGATTCATTTATATGATTTTTAAATTTCTTTTTCTTTTTTCTTTTTTTTAAATTTTATTATGTTATGTTAGTCACCATACAGTACATCATTAGTTTCTGATGTAGTGATCCACGATCCATTGTTTTCGTGTAACACCCAGTGCTCCAAGAAGTATGTGCCCTCCTTAATACCCATCACCGGACTAACCAATTCCCCCTCCCCGCTCCCCTCTAAAACCCTCAGTTTGTTCTCAGAGTCCATAGTCTCTCATGGTTCATCTCTCCCTCCGATTCCCCCCCTTCATTTTTCCCTTCCTTCTCCTAATGTCCTCCACGCTATTCCTTAGGTTCCACAAATAAGTGAAACCATATGATAATTGATTTTCTCTGCTTGACTTACTTCGCTTAGCATCATCTCCTCCAGTCCCATCCATGCATATATACAATGGAATATTACTCAGCCATCAGAAAGGATAAATTTATTTTTCAAGTTATTTGATTATTTTCCTAGATCTGCATTTTTATTTTTTCTCATATTTTCATTTTCCCTCTTCCTTATCTTTTATTTTAGTCCTTATTTCATGTAATGCTTTTGCTATTGGCATTTTTAAAAGAAGGTAGAAAGTTTCTTACCATTTATAAACATGTAAAATACTGCAGTTATCACAGGGCAATATTCTACAATTTCTAGGTAGATATGTATTAAGTATTTCAGGCTTACGAAATTGTATGGCAGTAACACAGCACTAGGATGTAAGATTTAATAGGATTGCTCAAGAGTTGCTGGTGAAAAATAATTAGGGCTTCAGCTGTACTGAAATGAGTAAATATTTCCTTCTGGTTGAACTTTCAGCACATTGAAATACATGTATGTTAGGGGAAATTTTTAAATGAATTATTAGATAAGACTAAAGAATCTAAACAGAGAATCATCCAAGTAATGAATAAAATGATGTCATGCATGAAGGGACAGAGGAAGCAATAAAAATTTATTAGGGTAGCATACCAAAGATCAATAGCAATACAATTTTTATCTGTCAATGTGAAAAATAATTTCCACTATTAAATGACTTAATAAGACAGTAGGTTACCAATCATACATTTTTATGCAGGTAAACTAAATAATCCTGAATTATATGTTTTTAAAGTTTCTAAGTAAAATGCTGGGGGAAAAATGAGCTTTTAACATAATTTCCATGAACTGTATATGCTAAAAAATGCAATCTGTTCTAACTCAAGCATTTCTCTTATTTTATATCCTATATGTTTTTTTCACATTGATATTATCAACTAATTCATATATTGGAAATTAAGAACCATTTTTCTTTATATCTTCTTTCTCCTCTTTTTGGTTTGTTAATTTTCTCATAAGCTCCTCTATGTATAATTAATATAAAATTTTTGCTACTGTAGTAGCAAAATTGCTGTAGTAAAATTGCTGGGTCAAAGGGTAGCTCTATTTAATTTTTTGAGGAACCTCCACACTGTTTTCCAAAGTGGCTGTACCAACTTGCATTACCACCAACAGTGTAAGAGGGTTCCCCTTTCTCCACAACCTCTCCAACATTTGTTGTTTCTTTCCCTGTCCATTTTTGCCATTCTAACTGGTGTAAGGTGGTATCTCAATGTGGTTTTGATTTGAATTTTCCTGATGGCTAATGATGGTGAATATTTTTTCATGTGCCTGTTAGCCATTTGTATGTCTTCTTTGGAGAAGTGTCTGTTCATGTCTTCTGCCCATTTTTTGACTTGATTATTTGTTTTTTGGGTGTTGAGTTTGAGAAGTTCTTTATAGATCTTGGAAATCAGCCCTTTATCTGTGGTGTCATTTGCAAATATCTTCTCCCATTCTGTGGGTTGCCTCTTTGTTTTGTTGACTGTTTCCTTTGCTGTGCAGAAGCTTTTTATCTTGATGAAATCCCAAAAGTTCATTTTTGCTTTTGTTTCACTAGCTTTTGGAGATGTATCTTGAAAGAAGTTGCTGTGGGCGATGTCAAAGAGGTTACTGCCTATGTTCTCCTCTAGGATTTTGATGGATTCCTGTCTCACATTGAGGGCGTTCATCCATTTTGAGTTTATCTTTGTGTATGGTGTTAGAGAATGGTCGAGTTTCATTCTTCTGTATATAGCTGTCCAATTTTCCCAGCACCATTTATTGAAGAGACTGTTTTCTCCATCGCGTATTTTTTCCTGCTTTGTCGAAGATTATTTGACCATAAAGTTGAGGGTCGATATCTGGGCTCTCTATTCTGTTCCATTGGTCTATATGCCTGTTTTTGTGCCAGTACCATGCTGTCTTGGTGATCACTGCTTTGTAATATAGCTTGAAATCTGGCAACGTGATGCATCCAGGTTTGTTTTTCTTTTTCAACATTTCTTTGGTGATTCGGGGTCTTTTCTGATTGCATACAAATTTTAGGATTGTTTGTTCCAGCACATTGAAAAATGTCATTGGAACTTTGATCAGGATAGCATTGAAGGTATAGATTGCTCTGGGTAGCATAGACATTTTAACAATGTTTATTCTTCTAATCCATGAGCATGGAATATTTTTCCATCTTTTTGTGTCTTCTTCAATTTCTTTCATGAGTGTTCTGTAGTTCCTAGAGTATAAATTCTTTAGTTCTTTGGTTAGGTTTATTCCGAGGTATCTTATGGTTTTAAATGCTCTTGTAAATGGAATCATTTCTCTAATTTCTCTTTCTACAATTGCATTGTTAGTGTATAAGAGAGCAACTGATTTCTGTGCATTGATTTTGTATCCTGCCACATTACTGAATTGCTGTATGAGTTCTAGTAACTTGGGGGTGGAGTCTTTGGATTTTCCACATAAAGTATCCTGTCATCTGCAAAGAGAGAGAGTTTGACTTCTTTGCCAATTTGAATACATTTTATTTCTTTTTGTTGTCTGATTGCCGTTGCCAGGACTTCTTGTACTATGTTGAACAATAGTGGTGAGAGTGGGCATCCTTGACGTGTTCCTGATCTTAAGGGAAAGGCTCTCAACTTTTCCCCATTGAAGATGATATTCACTGTGGGTTTTTCATAGATGGATTTTATGAACTTGAAGAATGTTCCCTCTATCCCTATACTCTGAAGAGTTTTAATTAGGAAAGGATGCTGTATTTTGTCACATGCTTTTTCTGCATCAATTGAGAGGGCCATATGGTTCTTCTCTTTCCTTTTATTAATGTGTTCTATCACATTGATTGATTTGATTGATTTGCGAATGTTGAACCACACTTGCATCCCGGGGATAAATCCCACTTGGTCGTGGTGGATGATCCTTTTAATGTATTGTTGGATCCTATTAGCTAGGATTTTGTTAAGAATTTTTGAATCCATATTCATTAGGGATATCGGTCTGAAATTCTCCTTTTTGATGGGGTCTTTGCCTGGATTAGGGATTAAGTAATGCTGGCCTCATAGAATGAGTCTGGAAGCTTTCCTTCTGTTTCTATTTTTTGAAACAACTTCAGGAGAATAGATATTATTTCTTCTTCAAATGTTTGGTAGAATTCCCCAGGGAATCCATCAGGCCCTGGACTCTTGTTTTTTGAGAGGTTTTTGATCACTGCTTCAATCTCCTTACTGGTTATTGGCCTGAATTATTCAGGTTGTCAATTTCTTCCTGTTTCAGTCTTGGCAGTTTATAGATTTCCAGGAAGGCATCCATTTCTTCCAGGTTGCTTAATTTATTGGCATATAATTGTTGATAATAATTTCTAATAATTGTTTATATTTCCTTGGTGTTAGTCATGATTCTCCCCTTTCATTCATAATTTTATTAATTTGGGTCCTTTCTCTTTTCTTTTGGATAAGTCTGGCCAGTGGTTTATCAATCTTATTAATTCTTTCAAAGAAACAGCTTCTAGTTTTGTTGATCTGAGCTACTGTGTTTCTGGTTTCTAATTCATTGATCTCTGCATTAATCTTAATTATTTCTCTTCTAATGCGTGGCTTAGGCTTTGTTTGTTGCTTTTTCTCTAGTTCTTTAAGGTGTAAAGTTAGGTGGTGAATTCAGGATTTTTCTATTTTTTTGAGTGAGGCTTGGATGGCTATGTATTTTCCCCTTAGGACCACCTTTGCAGTATCCCATAGATTTTGGACCAATGTGTTTTTACTCTCATTGGTTTCCATGAATTGTTTAAGTTCTTCTTTGATTTCTTGGTTGACCCAAACATTCTTGAGCAGAGTGGTCTCTAGCTTCCAAGTGTTTGAATTTCTTCCAAATTTTTTCTTGTGATTGAGTTCCAGTTTTATAGCATTATGGTCTGAGACTATGCAGGGAATAATCTCAATCTTTTGATATCGGTTGAGACCTGATTTGTGACCCAGTATGTGGTCTATTCTGGAGAAAGTTCTGTGTGCACTTGAGAAGAATTAGTATTCTGTTGTTTTAGGGTGGAACGTTCTGTATATATCTATGAGGTCCATCTGGTCCAGTATATCATTCAAAGCTCTTGTTTCTTTGTTGATTTCTGCTTAGATGATCTGTCTATTGTTGAGAGTGGAGTATTGACATCTCCTTCGATTAACGTATTGTTATCAATATGACTCTTTATTTTGGTTAACAGTTGGCTTATGTAGATGGCTGTTCCTATGTTGGGGCCATAGATATTTACAATTGTTAGATATTTTGTTGGATAGACACTTTAAGAATGATATAGTGTCCTTCTGTGTCTCTAACTACAATCTTTAGCTTAAAATCTAATTTGTCTGTTATAAGAATTGCTACCCTAGCTTTCTTTTGAGGTCTATTGGCATGGAAGATGGATCTCCATCCCTTCACTTTCAGTCTGGATATATCTTTAGGTTCAAAATGAGTCTCTTGTAGACAGCATAAGGATGGATCCTGTCTTTTTATCCAATCTGCAACCTTGTGCCATTTTATGGGAGCATTTAGGCCATTCATGTTGAGACTGATTATTATTGAAAGATATGAATTTATTGTCATCATGTTGTCTGTGAAGATCTTGTTTCTATAGATTGTCTATGTAAATTTCTGTTCTATATCACTTTTGGGGTCTTTCTCCTTTTATAGAACCCCCCTTAATATTTCTTGCAGGACTGGCTTAGTGGTCACATATTCTTTCAGTTTCTGCTGGTCATGGAAGCTCTGCATCTCTCCATCCATTCTAAATGACAGCCTTGCTGGATAAAGTATTCTTGGCTGCATGTTCTTCTCGTTTAGTACCCTGAATATATCTTGCCAGGCCTTTCTGGCTTGCCAGGTCTCTGTGGATAGATCTGACATTATTCTGATGTTCCTCCCTCTGTAGGAAAGGAATCTCTTTCCCCTAACTGCCTTTAAGATGGTTTCCTTGGTTCTAAGATTTGCAAGTTTTACTATTACATGCCAGGGCATTAGCCTGTTTTCCTTGATCTTGGGAGGGGTCCTCTCTGCCTCTAGGACACGAATGTTTATTTCATTTCTCAGATTAGGGAAGTTCTCAGCTATGATTTGCTCAAATATATCTTCTAGTCCTCTCTCTCTCCACCCCCTCAGGGATCCCAATAATTCTGACTTTGGAACATTTCCTGGTGTCACTTATTTCTCTGATTCTATTTTCATGGATTTTGAGTTGTTTTTCCCTGGCCTCCTCTTTTCCCTTCTTTTCTATTAATTGGTCTTCTAGATCACTAATTCGTTCTTCTGCCTCACTTACCCTAGCTGTTAGATTATCTAGATTAGATTGGATCTCACTGATAGCATTTTTAAGTTCTGCCCGTTCAGCTTTCATTTCTGCCCTTAGAGACTCTCTGTTGCCATTAATCGATTTCTCCATTCTAGCTATTTTTTTCACAATTGCTGCCTGAATTCCATTCCCGACATCTTGGTTATATCTGAATCCATTTGTAAATCTGTGGAAGTCACAGTCTCTGAGTCTTTCCTCTTTTGGGGGTTCCTCCTCCTAGTCATTCTGTTGAGGGGTGGTTGAGGGAATGTACAAAATCCAAATTATTGGCCACAACCCAAGCAAGATACACCAGTTTTATAGGGACCTTAGGGTTGCCAGCCTCTTGTTCTCCCAGCCTGTCTTCTGGGGGAGGGGTCTGCCGTGCTGTTACTCAGGCAACCCTGTTTGGGCAGAGTTGCCCTGCCCCCTGTGGGGGGGGAATTGGCTCAGTGATAACCAGTTTTTTGGGGCTTTTGTTCTCTGACAGCTTTCCCTGGCAGCTTTCCACGTCTCTTCTGAAAGTCAGAGCAGAAGAGATCGTTTCCAGCCCTCTGCCTCAGAACAGAGAGATTGCAGTCTGTTCTTTAGTGAGCTCTCCAGGCCACAATTTCTCCATTTCTTTCTGTGTTGCTATAAACTGCAGCGTCCTGGGTTGTGCACCCCTCAGCAGCGCTCCCAGTCCTCACCTCCAGGTTTGGGCACGGGGACATGTCTCTGTCCTTTATGCTTCTAAAACCTCCAGCTGCCCCCAGTTTGCACACGTGGCCCTACCACTCTGGATTTCAGTTGGGGGGCTGCCCTAAAGTCCTTTCCCCACAACTACTGGTTGGTCTGTGTCCTGTCCCCAGCATGGGAAGCTATCTCTCACCTGTGGGCAGGATCCCAATGTCTCCCTCCCTCTTCCATTTATCTTTGGATATGTGCCACCAGAATCATGGCTCCCTGCTTCATACCTCAAAACCAACTGCCTGTGGTATTCTGTTTGTAGAGATCCAGATCTATCTTCTTACATCTTAGGCTGATTTCATGGATGTTCACAGTGGTCTGTAGATATCCAGCTCAATTCCAGGGACCAGTTAGAATAGGGTCCCCTACTCCTCCACCATCTTTTCCTGAGCCAAGAAGCCTTGGTTTGTAGCAAGGTCTCAACTTGAAGTAGAAGTAGTGCTTCCTACAAGCCCCTTCTCCACCCTGAGGAAAATCAAGGCTCCCATTTGATGGGATTTGGTGGAGAATGAGATAGAGAAGGTAGAGCATATGCTGAAGCTCTGCAACTTGCTTGCATACAATGGACTAGGTATCAGGAGACATTTGCAATATCTTATAAGTTTGGTGAAATAGAAGCTTGGTGTGGAGAGGCCCTTTAAAGCAAATTAGACACAATATGATTCACTTACTATTTTTCCTCTGGTTATTCTGAGGTATAAGGTAGTAAAAGGTGGAAGTGTTCATGTGATGAGGGGTGATGAATCATTGAAAATAACTGGCCTAGAAACAGATGTCAGCATTTGGATAAGTAAGTAATTAGACTCTGATTGAGCAACAACCACTATGGGATGATTCAGAGACCAGAGCCAGACTTGAAATTTAAAAAGAGAAACTCACTGTATAAAAAGTAAAGTAGAATGGATAGAAAAAATAATCTCAAATTTTCTGCCTAAAATTTTAATTATCATCATGTTTATTATATCATATTTATGGATCATATTTTAATATTCATCCATTTAAAAAGCAGCTTTTCTATTGAGGAAAAGCAAGATGGTCACTATTAAACTGGATCATTGGTTTTCTCTGCAGTCTCTAAAATGATGTATAATTATAATGTTTTACAGTTTTGAACTTAAAATTTGTGAACTCTGGTGACATACTTGAGCTTCAGTCAGAATTCTGGATGGGATGGGTTGCTGGGCTGCTTTTCTCCATTTGCTCTCTAGATCCATTGTCTATCTTTTTCTACAGTGAGCTGTGTCCTGGGTGCTTACCTTCTCGGACTGCAATATCTGAAGATCTTTGCCTTGTTTCTAGCAAGTTTCAGAAAATAAGTGGCAAAAGGAAAAGATTATAGGACAGACAGAGAAAGGGACCTAGATATTTCTTCTCCACTTCCTTTCTGCATGGTCTGACATGCAGCTCTCATCAGCTCCAGCTGAAATGCTCCTTCTCCTTCATCTTAATTACCCCTGGTTTCTGATAACACTCTTTCCTCCCTTTGCACTTGTAAGTCAAAGAGTGGTGAAGGCCTACCTATCAACGTATTCCCACCTCAGAGACAAAACATATGTTGAGTCTCCTAACTTTGCTTTCATCTCTCTTGTTTCTTTGTAATTCCATCAGAATGTGCCCCTGTTTCTCTCTAGAAGTATGACTGGTACAGGTGAGGACATTGCTGGCTGATAGGAATGTATTAAGTGAGAAGAAAAAAGGTCACAAAATATTACAGTTCTAAAGTAACTGATGAAGGCTTTATGACTGATGTGCAATTACACTTATATTTTTAAGGCTAACTGGTTTACTATCTAAGATAGGAAACTCGTTTCAAAGGAGCCATTGAAGAAAAGAAAACAGAACAGAAAGAAAGAAAGGAAGCTAGAAAAACTAGAATAGCCAAAACAATTTTGAATAAGAAGAATAAAGTTGGCTGAGTCACATCACCTGATTTCAAGAATTGCTATAAAGCTACAGTAACCAAAACTGTGTGATATTGCTGAAAAGACTGAAATATTGATCAGTGAAACAGAAAGGGAATTTGGAAATAGGCCCACATATCTGTGGTAAATTTTTTTTTTTTTAAACTTCGAAGGCAATTCTATGGAGAAAGAATAGTGTTGTCAACAATGGTATTAGGCTAATTAAATATCCATTTGTAAAATAATAAACCTCAACCCATACTTCACACCATATGAAATAATTAACAAAAATTAATCATAGACCTAAATATAAATCCCCAAACCATAAACCTTTAAGGAAAAAACAATAAATTTATAATCTTTGTTTTAGGAAAGATTGCCTAGATACAATGCCAAAAGCACAATTTGTTAAAAAAAAAGAAAAAAGAAAAAATAGACTTCACAAAAATTAGTAATTTTTGTTTTGCAAAACTCTATTAAGAAAGACAAAACCATCTGGCTGGGAGAAAATATTTGCAACATAAATCTGATAAGGGAGTTGTATTCAGAATACAAAAAGATCTCTCAAAACTAAATAAGACAACAAACCAATTTAACAATTGGGCAAAAGATATGAACAGACACTTCACAAAAGAAAATATAAAGATGGCAAATAAGCAAGGAAAATACACTCAACATCATTAGTCACTAGGGGAATGCAAACTCATCACAATCAGATGCACTATACCCTTTGTAAAATGGCTAAAATCAAAGAAACTGCCAGTAACAAGTGCTGTCAAGGATGTGGAGCAACTGAAACTTTCATACATTGCTAATGGGAATCCAAAATAGAACAACTACTTTACATAACAGTTGGCCAATTTCTTGTGAAGTTAAATATACACTCACCATGTGACTCAGTAATCCCACTCTTAGGTATTTATCTTAGAGAAATAAAGACTCATGTTCACATAGAAGCTTGTACATGGATATTTATGGTCCCTTTACCCATAATAGCCCCAAACTGGAAACCATTCAAATGTCCTTTGATTGTGACTGGGTAGAAAACTGTGGTACATCTGTGCAATGGAATACTACTCCATAGTAAAGAAGAAATATGTACTGATACATGCAAATAAAAAAGTAAATAACAATTAAAAATGTTAAGTGGAATAAACCACTACAGTATTTATAGAGTCTTTATATAGTATTCTTGGAAATACAAACTATAGGGACAGAAAACAGATTGTTGGTTTCCAGGGGCTGGTGTATAGGGAGGGATTTGGCTAAAAAGATTTTGAGAGAAATTTTTGTAGTAATAATACAGTTCTATATATTGACTGTAGTGTTGATTACACAACTAGATGATTTTGCCAAAAGTCATAGAAATTTACACTAAAAGAGAGTGTATTTTACTGTAGTGAATTCTGGTCTTTCAATAAATGGTGTTGGGAAAACTGGACAGCCACATGCAAAACTGTTGTCTGTTCTTGATGTTCCATTTCTCCATCTTCTATTCTTTTTGCAACTCATTCCAAGCAGGTTTGTTTCCTCCACTCCACGGTAGCCTCCTTTCCCTGGTTCACCCACAACTTCCATCCTACATTAAAAAGTCAACACGGACTTTTTAGCAAATAGGGAGAAAATCAGTCTGACAAGAACGAAGTGTTTATATTCAAAGAGGTATTGCTGATATGGTCTGACCAGAGTATAATAAAAGGCATATTAAATGGTTCATTTGGGGAAGACCTACTTATTAATGAAGGATAATATTGTCTTAGCTTTCTGGGCAACCAACCCAAATATGTCTACGGATATTGGTCCTCTAATTAACTCAACACAATTATATAACTTGTTTTTAACATCATTAATCTATTTTTAAGAACTGAATTGCATGCTTTAATATTTAATTTTTTGGATGTTCCTGGTATTAGACTGTTATCTCCAATGGTAAATGCATTTATAATTATAAACCTGCTATTAAATATATTATTTATTTTCTCCCATTTTTGGTAGTCTTCATATTAGGCAAATAAAGCTTATGAATCTTCATCTTAGACCATATTCATATTTCCCCATTGCCTTAAGAATTTCTTTTGGTAGTTGGTTTGTTTGAATCAAGATACAAGTCTACAGGGGCGCTTGGGTGGCTCAGTCATTAAGTGTCTGCCTTCGGCTCAGGTCATGGTCCTAGGGTTCTGGGATTGAGCCCCACATCTGGCTCCCTGCTTGGTGGGAAGCCTGCTTCTCCCTCTCCCACTCCCTCTGCTTGTGTTCCCTCTCTCCCTGTCTCTCTCTGTCAAATAAATAAATAAAATCTTAAAAAAAAAGACACAAGTCTACATATTTCGTGTATTTTTTATGTGCCAATGTACATAACTCTTTTTCATTCTATAACAATATTTCTGCATTAGACCTTTTTACATTTTGACCCATCAAGCTTTTGGTGAAGCCAGGTTATTTAGATGATAGGATATTCAACATACTAGATTTGGTTGAGTATTCTTTGTAGTATCATTTAGCTTGTTCCTTTATCATAGCTGTAGGTCCTATAAACAGAGTGAGACCTAGAGGCTTGGTTAGATTTGGGTTGGCTCTTTTAGACTTTCTTCAGAGAATTGAATTTGAGTCTTCTGCCAAGGTGGATCAGTGCCATCACCCACCTGCTTGGTGTGATTAGAGGTGGCCTACATGCTTCTTTAAGCAGACTTCTGCCAGCCCTCCTAATTGTATTGCAGCTTTCACTCTTATTTTCAGGAGCCCTGCTGCAACCTACTTCTAGGTCTATTACAAGATCTGCAGAATAAATGTATCCTCTGCTTTCTCTACATTACTAATGTTAGATACAGATTCCTAACCCCAGATTAGTTTACACATATTCTTCTGCCTTCAGATTCTAAACTTTTGTGCTATTATCTCTTTTATGGATATATTTGACCTGATGGGTTAATGTCTTCAGAAAATACCTTTAAAAGCTTGGTTTTGGAAAAGAAGATACTTACATATGTGCTTTTGATCCATCATACTTAACTGTTTCTAAAGTAGATATTCTGTCTTTATTGATGGGGAAATACAAAAATGTTTTTGTTGCTCTCAGGGACAGTGATACAATCTGTTAAAGTTTAAAGGGAAAACACTGCATGAGGTAAATGTGCTTCCAGGAAAAAGACGGTGGTCAGATTGCCAAGAAGACTCACGTGTGGCCAACTTACACCGTGGCGGGGGGGGAGTTCACTTTATCTGGCCCTCCCATCTTCAGATTCACAATATTTATCTTTTTATCACAGTGCATGTGGATCTACCTCTTATTTATTTATTAATATATGCAATGAATAACTTTTAGTTCTTACCATGCATCAGAGTGAGGACTCAGCTTCTACATCACAAAGGATAATATGTAAAACCAGATTGCCAATTGCTAATTTCTAAAAAGAAATAGAGCTATCGTGTGAACATGCATATTTATAGGAACAAGGCCAGAACAATAACCCTTTAAGCAGATTTATATCGGAAGCCAAATTATACATAGAAGTTTGCTGAAGCAGGACAGGAAAGTTGCGTGATCCAGATATTTATTGGCATGTGAGTAGGAGAGGACTGGATTTGCCAGAGGACCTGGTGTGATTGAGTTCCTGGCAGGGAAGCCGTCTTCTTTGGAGAGGGCTTCAGTAGGCCCTGCCAAAACGTGGTCTCCAGTGTTTAGTTTGTATGTACTTCTATTGCTAACACATCCCTTTGAAAGAAAAAATTTTCATTTCAGGTTGACCCTGGACCTTTTTTTTTAAATATTTTAATGTGACTTTGTTTTTTTCTCCAATGATATGTTATGTGTTTTTTATGCCCTCTTATGCCCTCCATACTTAACAGCACTTACTGTGAATTATTAAAGGATTCTATTCTGTGCATTATAATATGATTTTATTTATCTGTAAAAAAATTTAGGGGCATCTGGGTGGCTCAGTTGGTTAAAGGTCCAACTCTTGATTTTGGCTCAAGTCATGGTCTCAGGGTCATGAGATCAAGCCCTACTTTGGGCTCTGTGCTCAGTGGGGAGTGGGCTTGAGATTCTTTCCCTCTCCCACTCCTTCTGCCTCTCCCCCCCCACAAACCCTCTTTCTCTCTCTCCCCCTAAAATAAATAAATAAATCCTTAAAAAACATTTTAATTTTACCTCTCACAGTAAACAGGAAATTATTCAAAAATATTTTGTGTAATTAATTTATCATGCTTACCAGCAATGATAAAAAATATACCCAAACATTAAGTTTGTGATTTAAATTTACTTTTCATTTTTAAAAAGGACAATGTGAAGTAGATCCACATAAAATATGTTATGATTTACTGTAATACATTTTAAGCATCAAATTAATAAAAAATTAATCAATATAACAGTTTTGATAAAACAATCTCAAGAAATGGGAAAAGTAGTATTATCAAGGGAAATCTTTTTATTAATTAACTTTTGTTTTTAAAAATGTAAGAAAAAATAACTGAATGTTTCGTGGACTAGAGCTTGAAGGCTGAAAGTAAAACTTTGCTCTTGAGGCAATATTCTTTAAACAAAAATGCTACTTGTTCAAATTAGGAAAAAAAAACCTGATGATTTTAAGTTTCTGTTCCTTACAAGATTTTAATTTAAATACTTGTTATCATGGGAAAACAAAACATATATTGAAAACTTAATTTACAAATTTTGTAATATTAGCTTTACTAGCCAGTTTTATCTTGGCTTCTATAATGAAATTTATGTACAGATAATCAAAAGATTCCACACACAGGTGCAGCTTCTGTTCTCACATCTGGTATGGCTACATCGACCTCTTTTTAGCCTAGGAATCAAGAGTCACAGAAACCAAGAGGTTTTTGCTGCTGTTTCAGTTTTGAATCACCAAGTTAAGAGTCTTGAATTGGAAAAAGAACTACTAACTAGTGTTTGCTATAAGTGGAAGTGTCTTCTGGGGACAAAAATTGAGGAATAAAATTAAAACTGTGTTATTTGAACATTTAAAAGATAGAAAGTTCTAGTAAGTGTGAAATGCTTCCTGTAAATTATACCTGAAACAAAGGACGAAAGTAGTTTTAAGTATCAGAGAAGGACGAAACAGGGACCAAGAATGGGAGGTGAGAGATACAAGCATACCATCAAAGAGCATTCAGCTTAAGGAATAGCTTTATCTAATTACAAAAGACAATGTTGAGCATTCATAGGGGATCATTAGAAGATCATATAAAAATTCCTCTTTTGGTATAGTTTGGAACTCAGTGTCCAAAATTTCTAAAGGACATATAATCATAAATGAATCTAAGATACATAGTCGCATGAGCTTTGAAAGCACAATTAATTTAGCATTCTTTATGTGTGGTAAGGGAAAATAACCACAGAGGGGAATGAATTACCTGAAATCCACACAAAAAGATTGTGAACTTCTGTATGAATAAGGGCTTCACAAGAGACATTAATTTTATTGAAAAAAATTCTTATACATTATCTTAGAGATATCACTGTTCATATGGATCATTTAGTCATCTCCAATGTAGCATATATTTAATGATTTTTTAAAAAAATTAAGCCCCTAGCAAATTTTGATAGTATATTTTTATTCTGGTTGCCAAGTTTTTCCCACTTGTGTGAGGTTTATCAGACCGTTCAGAATAAATGATAAGGCCCAGGTGCTACTTATTGAGGAGAATGATTACATTTTCTAGAACAAGCTTTCTTCTCTGTATTATTTTGAATAAATAAGATGTGTTTGTTTCAGAGGTTAAATGAAAGAGGTGAACTTTAAAGACAGAAGACCATAATTATATATAATACATTGGGTTTAATGTTTTTCAGAATAAAAGAAAAGAAAAAACAATGAGAAATGTTTTTCTAGGTTTAGGCTTTGGACATACATGTTGACTTTTAAAAAATATTTCATGATTTCTTTTTCTTGCATTGGTTTTAGCCTTGGCCATCTACATTGTCTCATCTGATTTATTTTTACTTGGTAATTAATTAATCGATTCATGACTTGCCTGTTTGGGTTTGGAAGGAATATAAAGAATTTTAAGGGGTATAATGATGAATACAAAGTCTCTATTGTCAAGAGGTTACTCAGGGTAGTTTGCATTAGAGATAAGTATCCAAGGGTGTGTGTGTGGGGGGGCGTGTTAGTTTGGGAGGTAGGGTATGGGGAAAAGGTATTGTACCCATGACTCTGACTTCAATAAAAGATTTATTTTTAAAAGAACAAGCCAACTCCAGCCACAGTCATATCACATAAAATATATATTTAGAAAATATCTGGGGATGCCTGGGTGGCTCAGTCAGTTAAGTGTCTGCCTTTGGCTCAGGTCATGATCCCAGTGTCCTGGGATTGAGTCCCTTATCAGGCTCCCTGCTCAGCAGAGAGTCTGCTTCTCCCTCTGCCTTTCCCCCCTGTTTGTGCTTTCTCTCTTTCTCTCTGACAAATAAATAAAATCTTTAGAAAAAGAAAAAAAGAAAATAACTGAACCATTAAAATTTGTTACATACTTACTCTGTAGGTAGAGATGAATCAAGGAGTAGAGACCATTTTTCATTTTAAGAACAAATTTGATGATTTTCAGTAATTTTAGACAAAAGGCTTAGCAACATTTCTTAATGCTTTTCTTTCTGTGATATTTCCCAATAGAGTAGATCATTTCCCACATTTGCAATCCTTTGGGTGTAAAAATGAGTTTTCAATGACGGTTGTGAAATGAATTGCCTTTTGTCTCACTCTTTGTTTTCTCATCCAGAATGAGTTTCTGTTGAATTTTTGGTACATTATTAAAGATCCTGATAGGAAATGGTGGGGAGCCTTCACTTCAGGTAAGAACCGGAAAGTTGCTGAATCTTTTTGCACAGTTCCAGGGAGATGCTTAAAATATTTCATTGACTTCTTGTCCCTGAAAGAAAATTAAAGAAAAAAAAAAAGGATAGAAATCAGAAAAGAGCAATACAAGAGAAATAGCTGGAGGGATTGACTTAAGATGAAAAATTAAAATAATTGAATATGCACAGTTTGATGGAACAACTCAGGAGACTATGGTAGCTGACTACAAATGTCTGTACTTAGGATGATTCTTAATGGCAGCTTATAGGCATCACAAAATGGAGTAGATGTGGACTTATACAAAAGCAAATATAAGTTCAAGATTAGTGAATTTTTTTAAGTGAAGAGTACTGATTTGAGGAAAAGAAGAATATTCCTTGGAGAACATCTCTAGTTGTTCCAAAAGAAAGAGGAACCGAACAGAAAAAGCTGATGGCTGTTTTTAGTGAAAGCAGAAGACGTGCATTAGTCCGGAGAGACTTTATTTCTTCTTTGGTTTGATTATTAGTAAATTTGAATAAATGTCATTTGGGGACAACTTTTGAATGCCAAAAAGATAATGGTAATATGTAAATATTTGGAGACTATCAGAGTCTTGAAAAATTCATGACAAGAATGATCTGTTGTAAGTAAAACCCTTATAGAAAGCAGAAGCCTAATTATAATTCAATACAATCAAACCTTGATCATGTATTGTGATGCATTTGAATATAGAAAGTGTTACGTCAATCATAAATGATTTTCAAACCTCATTTTAACAACTATATTCAAGCTCCATCACACTGTTCCTGTGCTGTTAAAAGGAGCCAATTAACTGATGGATATTTTATCTCTTTTTATTTCTCTGCTCACCCACTGGGGTAGTTTTGGATGAGTAGTGAAATTGCAAAGGGGAAGATATCCTGAGGAATGAGAAGAAACAACAGGTCAAATGTTCCACAAAGCAGACAATTACACTTAATAACTTTAGAAGTGGCTGTGGTTCATTACTACTCATAAGGGACATTTCCTAAGAAAAGGGAAGCTAGTGATACTTTTAAAATAGAAAAAAAAAGTATACTGCTCTTTGTAAGTTGAACTGTGTAATTTTGCACTGTATTATAGGTATTGTCATGTGCTAACATCTAGAAAAAAATTATTATTCCCAAAGAACAAGTTAGGCTACCAGATGTACTTCTTGGTGAATTTTTATTTACCACTAAGTAGTAGTATGAACTTAAAATTTTAATGCAAAATGTAAATTGAACATATATTTCTTCTAAAAATCTTCAGTTACGTCTTAGATATAGTTTTATGTCTGTAGAGGCAAGAAAATCATCTCTTTCCAGAGAAATTTTAATGTCTTCTCATGTTGCTTCTGAGTGGTGGCTCTAAGTGCAATCATGGAATCACTGAAGCACGTAGTGAGAAATGAAGAGATGTGGGCATGTAATCTGCTCCTCTGCTGGCACCATGGCTTGGCCTTGAGCAACCCCAGACAATGAGGCAGGTAGCTACTGAAAGATTTTCAACGTGAGGGTCCATCTGTCCTTCAAAGACCTCCTCTGATGTTACAAACCAGAACGATTCTTGTTCTACTTTTCGTGAAAATAAAAAAAAAAAAAAAAGCTCCTAATTATTCTCTATGGTGATGACTATTCATATATTTGAGGTCAGTCTAGTTTACCTAACATTTTCTTTGATCGTGACAGCAGGATGTCCTTTTGAGATAGGAAGGGATCTCTGTGCCCAATTGTTTTCATTTCCATACACTACTAAGCTTGAAATGACAATTCTTGGTTTGGTTCCTGTGTAGTCGTTTGGACTAGGTTTATCCAGTGCCTTTGTCTTTTGGTAATGATTAAATTCTGGGGCTGCCCAGGAATTTGGCAACCACCCCCCACCCCAGTGGAGATGCTTATAATTGAGACTATACCACACCAGGGGAGTAGATTGAATACCAGATACCTCTAGATCTAATAAACTTTATGTGCTTTATTTTATTTAATTAAATCTATGATCCTTTGAAGTAGATATCTTTATTTCCATTTTTTTTAAAATATTTTATTTATTTGATAGAGAGAGTCACAGCGAGAGAGGGAACACAAGCAGGGGGAGTGGGAGAGGGAGAAGCAGACCCCTGCTGAGCAAGGAGTCTGATGTGGGGCTCAATCCCAGGACCCCAGGATCATGACCTGAGCCGAAGGCAGATGCTTAACGACTGAGCCACCCAGGGGCCCCTATTTCCATTTTTAAAGAAAAAGAAACTTGGGTTGGACAAGTAAAAAGATTTGCCCAAGTTTACACAGCTGGTTATAATATGTTGGATGCAGCTGTCAAAATTCTGTCAGACTTTAGTACAAAGTGGTCATGCTCTCCTGGCTCTGCTAAGGAGTCCGAATTCAGCATTTCTAATTCATAGAAATGGCTGAAGCAGAACATATGCATTCATGGATGAGTAAGGAAGCAGGCCCCTAGCTCGTAGACTGCAGTGTGGGGAACAACTTGTATAGCTATCTTTGATAAAACTCACTCATAAAAAATGTCTTCAAGCACTTGATTGATAAGTGAGAATAAAGGCCTTTCATAAACTCTTATGAGACCAATCCTATCATGAGACAAGAATTAATAAAAGCAATCCAGAAGAAGGAACAGACCTCTGATGATGATCTACTTCCTCATAAGTCTAACATTTATATCCTAGCTTCAGCTACAGATCCTCCATCACTGGTTAATATATACATAATCCTAAATTAACTTTGGAAAAATGTGTGTTGTTCCTATTTCAATTAACATTTTTGATAATCCCATATGGTCTAAAATAAAATATTCTTTCTAGATAGAAAGATGAATAGATAGATGGATGATAGAAACAAGGTTTTGGAAGGACAGCATAATGACAATTTTTGTCGAGGGCCTGGTATCCATGATGGGTGAAACTATAGCTTTCTCTGAAGCTATATTATCAGCATTTATTTAAACAACTGTTTTAGGCCTTATCAAAATTAAGGTTTATTTATTTCTCTAGGCTTGACTTACTTAAGTAATTAAGTAATATTTCAGAACCATGGAACTTTTCTAGTCCTCCCACTCCAATGGTCTCGTTATTCATGATCTAACATGATACAAAAACCATCTTTTTTAGGTCTTTTCTCAAATTTCATCTTCCCCGTGAGGATCTTGACTGTTTTATTTAAATTGTAATGTCATCGCCAGCCATCCTAAACCCCTTTACCTCCTGACCCTCTTCTACATTTTAATATTCAATTTTTAACTCTACCACTTATTACCTTCTAATTTGTGTGTAAATGTGTTTACTTATACATGTATAGATTATCAATTAAATATTGTATTAATTGTCACTACCACTAGAATATAAGTTCCCCAGGCCAGGGATAATTTGTTTGCTTTGTTCACTCTTATATTTCCAGTGCCAATTATGCTTGGCACAGAGTAGTTACTCAGTAAATACTTATGAATGAATAAGCAAATGGCCACTCATCATTGTCCACACTGATATCAACTTCCTCCCAAAATATTATTATTATTATTACTATTAACAGGAGAAGGAAAATAAACATTGATTTCTGCTTACCACTGGGCAACTACCTCTAAAGGGGTAAATATTCTGACTCCTTTTATTGATTTTATTTTATGAAATATTAATCCTCTGTATGCAGATTAACATGCAGAAAGACTTTGAGATAGTCCAGGGAACATATCTCTTTCTGTTCATATTATTTATATGAAAACATCAAGCAGGCAGAGTTTGTAAAGGAAGCAATTTTGCCAAAATGTTTTTTGCAGGTGTAATTTTTTTAAGTGATATCATCCGCACAGCTATCCTATGCAGTCTCTTCTACTTTTGCTCCAAGTTATAATACCTTATATGGTCTCACTCCTTAATAAGTAAGTGAGGTAGAAGTCTGACTGAAGATGCCAGCTTGAGTCTATTCTGACCTACTATACTGTTTCACATTATAATTACTTCTTCTGAAGATGGAGGAGAAATTAATTGTATGATGACAGTTGGGAAAGAAGACATGTCTCGTTTCATTTAGTCCCATACAGGGGGATTTCACCAAGGGTCTTCCAAAACACTGAGCTCCCAGTTAAACTGAAGAAGACATGTATTGGTCTGTAAAAATTCTGATGTCAGCCGTCAGGTCAATTCAAAGTACTCAGAGTTCTCAGCCTAGGAAAAGTATCAGTTTTGCCTCAGAACACTTCAAGTTGATTGGTTTATGTTTATCTAAAGAGAAATATAGGTGTATACCAATTACCAGGCAGTAAAAACAGGAGATTAGGTTCAATACCAGATGCTCCCCAGGAAGACAAACACAAAACCAGATGCTGCTGTGTCAGTTCTGAAGGTTGTCCAGGAGCCATATAAAATGCCAAGGCCAAGGCCAACTGGGTGGCACAGTGGATTAAGCGGTTAAGCGTCTGACTCTTGATTTCAGTGCAGGTCTGACATCAGGGTCTTGAGATTGAGCCCCGCCCCTTGTGGGCTTCTCAATCATCTCAGAGTCGGCTTGAATTTCTCTCCCTCCTCTCCCCACTCACATGCTGTCTCTCTCTCTCTTTTAATCTCTTAAAAATAAAAAAAAGCCAAGGCCAGCAGGTAAAAACTTGTGTGTTACAAAGTCCCAGATCTTTAGATACCCACTTTTTAATGGTGAAAACTTTTAAATAAATGTATTAGAGACACTTCGTTACAAATTAACAAGGTCATAGGCAATCTGCAAGGATGCTAAATGTGTCTTTGAAAACTCACCAAGATTTTTAAGATAACATAAAATCGTAGGCATTCGCTTGGACTCTGCTATTGATTAGTGAGCTGGTTGTGCTGAAACATCCACATAGTAATTAGTATGTACTCTAATTAGCTCAACTTTTTTCTGCTTCCTCTCTTCTTTTGAGCACTCCTTGGCAGTGCAAGAGGTTAAGAGGTTGCAAATGTAGAACCCTGTATAATTTTTTTTATCATTAAGTGTGTTTGATTCAATTTCAACCTGAAAAGGAATGGTGACTTCCTTAGCTCTTTCCTTATTACTTTAAGGCTTATGTTTATATATTTCCGGTGTAAATGATAATACATTATTTACCTCATTTATTATGTGTAAATATATTTCTTATTGTGATAGAAATAGTTAAAGGGTGAGTTCAGGTAAAATGACATCTCTCTAGAAATTTCTTTCTTAGCCTGTACCAATTATCACCTAACATACCTATGAGGCTAGCATGAGGATAAAAACTTCTAACAGCCCTACCCATGATGTTTTTTGAAGGTCAACACATTGGCAAAATCTCAGATTTTTTTCTACTAACTACAGAACTTCTGGTGCTGAAATACTTCTGATATTGATAATTCATGTGTGTTTTGCCATTTGACACGCAGCAAATCCAAATGTACTTACCTTGAAAATAAATACAGTTATGTTTGCTCTTTGCTACATTGACCCTGTTTCAAAGATTCTTTCAGCAAGTCTTGTCTAAGAAGTCAAACATCTATTGTGTTGGTATTGTTTGAATAAGAACCCAAAGTATTGGGACGCTTGGGTGGCTCAGTTGTTAAGTGTCTGCCTTTGGCTCAGGTCATGATCCCAGGGTCCTGGGATCGAGCCCTGCATCAGGCGAGAAGCCTTCTCCCTCTCCCCCTGCCCCTGCTTGTGTTCCCTCTCTCTCTGTCTCTCTCTCTGTCAAATAAATAAGTAAAATCTTAAAAAACAACAACAACAAAGTATTGTTTCCCTAACCCAAATTACATTAGCATCTCATTTTATGGTTCATGTGGATAATTGGAAAAAAAAAAAAAAAGAACCCGAAGGGGAAATTGACAGTGAATCTCTACATCCTACTTCAAATAATGAAATTCCTCATGTGCAGGTTTTGGATGGCTGGGTGTGTCATGGAGCGTAAAGGGAAAATTCCTGGTAAAAATACATAGTATTTTGTGTTGTCCATCCATTCACTGTAAGAGAGATTCACTAGCAGAGCAGGTGGACACTCTATTTTCTTTTTCTTTTTTTTTTAAAGATTTTATTTACTTATTTAAGAGAGAGGGAGAGAGATAGCAAAAGAAAGAGCACTAGCAGTGGGGAGAGGGAGCCTGACATGGGGCTGAATCCCAGGATCCGGGGATCATGACCTGAGTGAAAGGCAGCCGCTTAACGACTGAGCCACCCAGGTGTCCCTGGACATTGTACTTCCATTTAGCAGAACTGTACAAAAGGTTGTATTGAGCAACCTATCCTCTGTGGGCAGACCTCACAAGAATATTTTTACTCACATGTATTTGGGTGAGATAAATAGAAATTCATATTACTGTTTATTAGCTAGACAAATCTCTTCCAATTTGAGGAAGAAAAAAATAAAATAATGTCTTATTATCAGAAGCTATAAATTGAAATTGAAAGCTTATTGTGAAGATTTAAAGGGAGAGCAACCTTCATAAAATAGGTTACATCTTAGAGACCCAATCTTTTAAGAAGATATTTTGTGTTTTTATGGGTTAGAAAGATGTTGCCTCTGTGAAGCAAAAGCAAAAATTAGAAGCTATATGGAAAATATAAACTAAGAAGAATATTGTCAAGGATGGATTTAAAGTCAGTGGTGAGGGCGCCTGGGTGGCTCAGTCGTTAAGCGTCTGCCTTCGGCTCAGGTCATGATCCCAGGGTCCTGGGATCGAGTCCCACATCGGGCTCCCTGCTCAGCGGGAAGCCTGCTTCTCCCTCTCCCACTCCCCCTGCTTGTGTTCCTGCTCTCGCTGTCTCTCTCTGTCCAATAAATAAATAAAATCTTTAAAAAAAAAATAAAAAAATAAAGTCAGTGGTGAAGATGAAAAGAGGTGAAATAAATTAAAAGAAAAGTGAAGAAAAGATTAATAGAATAGTCAAAATCAACATTAGAGGATTTATTGAGTATTATTGATCCCATGGAAAAGAGATCATTAATGAGGTGACAAACTTGAGAACATTTTCCTGATTTAGAAGGAAAGCAGATAGAAATAAACTTAATGAGTGATGGTGATTGACATGGAAATTCAAATTACGGATTAACTAGGAAGAATCCAAAGAAGAATGATGGACAATTGTTTTTACAAAAATTTGAAAAATAAAAACAAATTATAGATCCTGTAAGCATCCAAAATATGTTAATTAGAAAGAAATACAAATTAAGCTCATCTTAAGCGTCCATCATTCTGTACTAAATTCCTGAAGCAATGAATAAATAGTATACACTTTTAAGAGAAAAATATTGTCAACCAAAAATGTTATAGTCAATTTCACCCCTAATTAGCCTAAGGGAGAAATAGATGTTAATATATGCAATAACTTAGAAAAGATGGCTCCTCAACATCCATTTTTGAACACAAAAATATGCCGAAACCAATCAAGCTTGTTTAAAGATAAGATAAAAAATATTAAAAATAAAAATAATAAAAATGAATATTTACTGAGTCAATGCTAAAGGCATCGTTCTTATTTCTCTCATATTCATTAATTGAACCCACAAAAATAGAATCATCTTTGTTTCACAAATAAAAGTAACAAGGTAGAGTGAGGTTATGCAACAGGCTGAGTTCCTGTTACTTAAGAGGCAGGATCCCTTTAGGAGCCTGGTTTCCTGACCTCTGCCCCCTTCTGTGTTGCCTCATGAGCCGTGGTGCAGCGCCAATGGTGGTGGCATGTGCCGCTGAAACTAGAGAAATATATACCTTGTCAGACAATGTGCCTGGTACAGTTACAAATTATTCAAATGTTAAAAAATAGTTGAAAAACAACCTTGGGAGCCTGGGTGGCTCAGATGGTTAAGCGTCTGCCTTCAGCTCAGGTCATGATCCCAGAGTCCTGGCATCGAGTCCCACGTCAGGCTCCCTGCTCCTTGGTAGCCTGCTTCTCCCTCTGCCTCTCTTTCTCTCTCTCTCTCTCTCCTCTGTCTCTCATGAATAAATAAATAAATCTTACAAAAAAAAACCCTGAAAGTAATAATAGTAATTGACAAGAGGCCAATCCTTTTGTTGAAATCCTCTGTAGGTCAGTATACGCATGTGTGTAACTTTGTTTAAAACATTTTAAAAATGGGGCGCCTGGGTGGCTCAGTTGGTTAAGCAACTGCCTTCAGCTCAGGTCATGATCCTGGAGTCCCGGGATCGAGTCCCACATCGGGCTCCCTGCTCGGCAGGGGGTCTGCTTCTCCCTCTGACCCTCTTCACTCTCGTGCTCTCTGTCTTTCATTCTCTCTCTCTCTCAAATAAATAAATAAAATCTTTAAAAAAAACATTTTAAAAGTTATATTTGAATACAGCCTCAATGTAAAGAACATACTGCAGTTGAGGAAGACCCCAAGACCATCCTTAGGTTCAGTGATTCACTAGTGGGACTCTCAGAACTTAGTAAAGCCATTATAGTCATGGTTAAGTTTTTACGGGGTAAGGGTGCAGATTAAAGTCAGAATAGGAAAAAGGCATGAATTATAGGTTTTCTCCCCATGGATAGCACTTACTTCTACAAGCAATGATGTGTGACAGCATGTACAAAGTATTCCCAACTGGGGAAGCTCTATCTCTCTGGAAGTCAAGGTGACACCATGTAGCTCGACATTCACAATATGCTACGTGGTTAACATAGACTATACGTCATGGCCCAAAGCCCTCATGAAAACAAAAACGCTCTTATCAGGCAGGACATTCCAGGAGTTTAGAGGTTACCTCCCATGAGCCAGGGACAGGTGCCAAACCTATCTGTATGATGTCTGTAGTCTAGATTAAGTGAGCTAATTCTTTATTTTTTTTAATTTTTATTGTTATGTTAATCACCATACATTACATCATTGTTTTTTAAATTTTTATTGTTATGTTAATCACCATATATCACTAGTTTTTGATGTGTTCCATGATTCATTGTACGTAACACCCAGTGCTCCACGCAGAATGTGTCCTCTTTAATACCCATCACCAGGCTAACCCATCCCCCCACCCTCCTCCCCTCTAGAACCCTCAGTTTGTATTTCAGAGTCCATTGTCTCCCATGGTTCGTCTCCCCCTGCGACTTACTCCCCTTCATTCTTCCCCTCCTGCTATCTTCTTCTTTTTCTTTTTTCTTAACATATGTTTCATTATTTCTTTCAGAAGTACAGATCTGTGATTCAACAGTCTTGCACAATTCACAGTGCTCACCATAGCACATACCCTACCTAATGTCTATCACTCAGCCACCCCATCCCTCCCAACCCCCACCACTCCAGCAACCTTCAGTTTGTTTCCTGAGATTAAGAATTCCTCATATCAGTGAGGTCATATGATACATGTCTTTCTCTGATTGACTTATTTCACTAAGCATAACACCCTCCAGTTCCAACCACGTGGTTGCAAATGGCAAGATTTCATTCCTTTTGATGGCTGCATAATATTCCATTGTGTATATATACCACCTCTTCTTTATCCATTCATCTGTCGATGGACATCTTGGCTCTTTCCGCAGTTTGGCTCTTGTGGACATTGCTGCTATAAACATTGGGGTGCACATACCCCTTCAGATCCCTACATTTGTATCTTTGTGGTAAATACCCAATAGTGCAATTGCTGCATCGTATGGTAGCTCTATTTTCAACTGTTTGAGGAACCTCCATACTGTTTTCCAGAGTGGTTGCACCAGCTTGCATTCTCACCAACAGTATAGGAGGGTTCCCCTTTCTCTGCATCCCCGCCAACATCTGTCGTTTCCTGACTTGTTAATTTTAGCCATTCTGACTGGTGGGAGGTGGTATCTCATTGAGGTTTTGATTTGGATTTCCCTGATGCCGAGCGATGTTAAGGACTTTTTCATGTGTCTGTTGGCTGTCTTGGATTGGAATGTCTTGGATGTCTTTGGGTGTCTTGGATGTCTTTGGACATCTTGGATGTCTTCTTTGGAAAAAAATGTCTGTTCATGTCTTCTGCCCATTTCTTGATTGGATTATTTGTTCTTTGGGTGTTGAGTTTGAGAAGTTCTTTATAGATTTTGGATACTAGCCCTTTATCTGATATGTCATTTGCAAATATTTTCTCCCATTCTGTCGGCTGTCTTTTGGTTTTGTGGACTGTTTCTTTTGCTGTGCAAAACTTTTTATCTTGATGGAATCCCAATAATTCATGTTTGCCCTTGCTTCCCTTGCCTTTGGCGATGTTTCTAGGAAGAAGTTGCTGCGGCTGAGGTCGAAGAGGTTGCTACCTGTGTTCTCCTTTAGGATTTTGATGGACTCCTGTCTCACGTTTAGGTCTTTCAACCATTTGGAGTCTATTTTTGTGTGTGGTGTAAGGAAATGGTCCAGTTTCATTCTTCTGCATGTGGCTGTCCAATTTTCCCAACACCATTTGTTGAAGAGAGTGTCTTTTTGCCATTGGACATTGTTTCCTGCTTTGTCAAAGATTAGTGGACCATAGAGTTGAGGGTCCATTTCTGGGCTCTCTATTCTGTTCCACTGATCTATGTGTCTGTTTTTGTGCCAGTACCATACTGTCTTGATGATGACAGCTTTGTAATAGAGCTGGAAGTCCGGAATTGTGATGCCGCCAGCTTTGCTTTTCTTTTTCAATATTCCTCTGGCTAATCGGGGTCTCTTTGGGTTCCATACAAATTTTAGGATTCTTTGTTCCATTTCTTTGAAAAAAGTGGATGGTATTTTGATGGGGATTGCATTGAATGTGTAGATTGCTCTAGGTAGCATTGACATCTTCACAATGTTTGTTCTTCCAATCCATGAGCATGGAACGTTTTTCCATTTCTTTGTGTCTTCTTCAATTTCTTTCATGAGTATTTTATAGTTATCTGAGTACAGATCCTTTGCCTCTCTGGTTAAATTTATTCCTAAGTATCTTATGGTTTTGGGTGCAATTGTAAATGGGATCGACTCCTTGATTTGTCTCTCTTCTGTCTTGTTGTTGGTGTATAGGAATGCCACTGATTTCTGTGCATTGATTTTCTATCCTGCTACTTTACTGAATTCCTGTATGAGTTCTAGCAGTTTTGGGGTGGAGTCTTTTGGGTTTTCCACATACAGTATCCTATCACCTGCAAAGAGTGAGAGTTTGACTTCCTCTTTGCCGATTTGGATGCCTTTGATTTCTTTTCGTTGTCTGATTGCTGTGGCTAGGACTTCTAATACTATGTTGAATAGCAGTAGTGATAGTGGACATCCCTGCCGCGTTCCTGACCTTAGGGGAAAAGCTCTCAGCTTTTCCCCATTGAGAATGATAGTCGCTGTAGGGTTTTCATAGATGGCTTTTACGATATTGAGGTATGTCCCCTCTATCCCTATACTCTGAAGAATTTTGATCAAGAAAGGATGCTGTACTTTGTCAAATGATATTTCTGCATCTATTGAGAAGATCATATGATTCTTGTTCTTTCTTTTGTTAATGTGTTGTATCACGTTGATTGATTTGCGGATGTTGAACCAACCTTGCAGCCCGGGGATAAATCCCACTTGGTCATGGTGAATAATCCTTTGAATGTACTGTTGGATCCAACTGGCTAGGATTTTGGTGAGAATTTTTGCATCCATGTTCATCAAGGATATTGGTCTGTAATTCTCCTTTTTGATGGGGGTCTTTGTCTGGTTTGGGGATCAAGGTAATGGTGGCCTCATAAAACGAGTTTGGAAGTTTTCCTTCCATTTCTATTGTTTTGGAACAGTTTCAGGAGAATAGGTGTTAATTCTTCTTTAAGTGTCTGATAGAATTCCCCTGGGAAGCCATCTGGCCCTGGGCTTTTGTTTGTTGGGAGATTTTTGATGACTGCTTCAATTTCCTTAGTGGTTATAGGTCTGTTCAGGTTTTCTATTTCTTCCTGGTTCAATTTTGGTAGTTGATACATCTCTAGGAATGCACCCATTTCTTCCAGGTTATCTAATTTGCTGGCATAGAGTTGCTCATAATATGTTCTTATAATTGTTTGTATTTCTTTGGTGTTGGTTGTGATCTCTCCTCTTTCATTCATGATTTTGTTGAGTGTGGGTCATTTCTCTTTTCTTTTTGATAAGTCTGGCCAGGGGTTTATCAATCTTGTGAATTCTTTCAAAGAACCAGCTCCTAGTTTCGTTGATCTGTTCTACTGTTCTTTTGGTTTCTATTTCATTGATTTCTGCTCTGATCTTTATTATTTCGCTTCTCCTGCTGGGTTTAGGCTTTACTTGCTGTTCTTTCTCCAGCTCCTTTAGGTGTAGGGTTAGGTTGTGTATTTGAGACCTTTCTTGTTTCTTGAGAAAGCCTTGTATTGCTATATACTTTCCTCTCAGGACTGCCTTTGCTGTATCCCAAAGATTTTGAACAGTTGTGTTTTCATTTTCATTGGTTTCCATGAATTTTTTTAATTCTTCTTTAATTTCCTGGTTGACTCATTCATTATTTAGTAGGATGCTCTTTAGCCTCCATGTATTTCATTTCTTTCTGACTTTCCTCTTGTGATTGAGTCCAGTTTCAAAGCATTGTGGTCTGAAAATATGCAGGGAATAATGCCAATCTTTTGGTACCGGTTGAGACCTGATTTGTGACCTAGGATGTGATCTATTCTGCAGAATGTTCCATGGGCACTAGAGAAGAATGTGTATTCCGTTGCTTTGGGATGGAATGTTCTGAAAATGCTTGTGAAGTCCATTTGGTCCAGTGTGTCATTTAAAGTCTTTATTTCCTTGTTGATCTTCTGCTTAGATGATCTGTCCATTTCAGTCAGGGGGGTGTTAAAGGCCCCCACTATTATTGTATTGTTGTCAATGTGTTTCTTTGCTTTTGTTATTAATTGCCTTATAAAACTGGCTGCTCCCATGTTAGGGGCATAGATATTTACAATTGTTAGATCTTCTTGTTGGATAGACCCTTTAAGTAGGATATAGTGTCCTTCTTCATCTCTTATTGCAGTCTTTGTTTTAAAATCTAATTTGTCTGATAGAAGGATTGCCACCCCAACTTTCTTTTGGTGTCCATTAGCATGGTAAATGGTTTTCCACCCCCTCACTTTCAATCTGGGGGTGTCTTTGGGTCTCAAATAAGTCTCCTGCAGATAGCATATTGATGGGTCTTGTTTTTTAATCCAATCTGATAGCCTGTGTCTTTTCATTGGGGCATTTAGCCCATTTACATTCAGGGTAACTATTGAAAGGTATGAATTTAGTGCCATTGTATTGCCTATAAGGTGACTGTTACTGTATATTGTCTGTGCTCCTTTCTGATCTATGCTGCTTTTAGGCTCTCTCTTTGCTTAGAGGACCCCTTTCAATATTTCTTGGAGGGCTCGTTTCGTGTTTGCAAATTCTTTTAGTTTTTGTTTGTCCTGGAAGCTTTTTATCTCTCCTTCTATTTTCAATGAGAGCCTAGCTAGATATAGTATTCTTGGCTGCGTATTTTTCTCGTTTAGTGCTCTGAAGATGTCATGCCAGTCCTTTCTGGCCTGCCAGGTCTCTGTGGATAGGTCTGTTGCCAATCTAATATTTCTACCATTGTAGGTTACCTATCTCTTCTCCTGAGCTGCTTTCAGGATTTTTTCTTTGTCTCTAAGACTCATAAATTTTACTATTAGATGTCGGGATGTTGACCTATTTTTATTGATTTTGAGAGGGGTTCTCTGTGCCTCCTGGATTTTGATGCCTGTTTCCTTCCTCACATTAGGGAAGTTCTCTGCTATTATTTGCTCGTATATACCTTCTGCCCCTCTCTCTCTTTCTTCTTCCTCTGGGATCCCAATTATTCTAATGTTGTTTCATCTTATCGGATCACTTATCTCTCAAATTCTGCCCTTGTGATCCTGTAGTTGTTTCTCTCTCTTTTTCTCAGCCTCTTTATTTTCCATCATTTGGCCTTCTATATCGCTGATTCTCTCTTCTGCCTCATTTATCCTAGCAGTTAGTGCCCCCATTTTTGATTGCACCTCATTAATAGCCTTTTTGATTTCGACTTGGTTAGATTTTAGTTCTTCTATTTCTCCAGAAAGCGTTTCTCTAATAACTTCCACACTTTTTTCAAGTCCAGCTAGTATCTTTAAAGTCATGATTCTGAACTCTAGTTCTGACATCGTACTAAAGTCCATATTGAGTAGGTCCCTGGCTGATGGTACTACCTCTTGTTCTTTTTGCTGAGGTGATTTTTTTTGTCTTGTCATTTTGTCCAGAGGAGAATAGATGAATGAGAGAACAAAATGCTAACAGGTTAACAGCGTCCCCAGCAAATATACTGTATACAAACCAGAAAAGACCTGAAACCAGGGGAAAAGAAAGGGAAAGAAATAAAAAAGAAAGAGAAAAAGATAAAAACAAAAACAGAACAATACAAAAAAAACAGAATATGATCAAATATGATCAGGCTAGTGCATAGATCAGTGCCACACACTAGATTTCGTGCATATTTTGGTGTGTTAGAAAAAAGTGCCTCCTAAATTTTAAATGAAGAAAGACTTATATATGTACAAAATAAGGGTTGATACAATGAAGGGATGGAAGATGACTGTAAAGATGAAAATTATAAAAGATTTTATAAAAGGAATTGATAAGATAAGAAGTTGTTTGAAAAAAGAAGAAGATTTAAAAAAAAAGAAAAAAAGGGAGAGAATGTGATCAAGCAGGAGACTAGAACAAAGCCATACACTAGTGATTTAGGGTAAATTTTGATCTGTTAGAAGAAACTGTATCTCAAAATTTTAAAGAGAGAACAACTTATATATATATATATATATATATATATATATATATATGCCAAAAATAAGGGTAACTACTATGAAGGGATAAAATATGACTCTAAAAATGAAAAATAAAAAACGTTTTTTTTTAAAAAAGGGATTGATAAGATTTTGGTTGAAAAAGGGAAAAAGAAAAATGCAAAAAAAAGAACAGTTATAAAAATTAACTTTGAAAAACTAATGAATCATGGTAAAAAAGCCATGAATTCTCTATGCAGTATTCCTCTAGCGCTGGAGTTCTCCCGTTCTCCTTGATCGGTAAACTTGGTATTGGCTTGCTGGCTGTTCGTGCTGATCTTCTGGGGGAGGGGCCTGTTGCTGTGGTTCCCAAATGTCTTTGCCGGAGGCAGAATTGCCCTGCCCTTGTCTTCCGGGCTAAGCAAGCTGCTCGAATTTGCTCTCAGGAGCTTTTGTTCCCTGCAAGCTCTGGTACAGCTTTGGAGGACCAGGGAGAAAATGGTGGCCTCCCAATCTCCATCCGGAGGACCTGAGAACTTGGGGCCCCGCTCCTCAGTGCGCCCCCAGAGAAAAGCAGTCACTCCCGTCTCCCCGGACTCTGGCCGCACTCCGTGCTCCCCTGGCCTGTGACTGAGCGTTTCTATCTCTGACTCCCGACCCCATGTGGAGTCTCCAAACCCAGCAGATCCCTGTGGTGCGCTCCCGCACCCCTCCTCCCGGGAGGAGGCTCTGCCACTTGTTGGGTCCCTGCTGGAGGAGCGGCCCGACTGGGCTGCGGATCACAGTTAATGGCAACCCCAAGCTGAGAGCCTGCGCCTCCGCTTCGTCTCTGCAGCCGGCTTCCCCCCTCTGATACATGGGAGCTCTCCTGCACTCAGGCACCCCCAGTCTTTCTGTGACCCCGAGGGTCCTGAGACCACACTGTCCCGCGAGGGTTCCACCCCCCGCTTAGCCACTGGAGCGACGTCCCTCAGTGGAGCCAACTTCTAAAAGTTCCGATTTTGTGTTCCGCGGCTCTAGCACTTGCCAGAAGCGGGCGACGGAGGCCCCCTTCCCCGCCGTCTATCCTCCCAAATATTGCCTCAGATTCACTTCTCCGCACGTCCTACCTTCCAGAAAGTGGTTGCTTCTGTGTTCGGAGAGTTGATGCTACTCTCTTCTTCGGTCTCCTGTTGAGTTCGTAGGTGTTCAGAATGGTTTGATCCCTATTCAGCTGAATTCCTGAGACCAGATGAAATCCAGGTCTCCTACTCCTCTGCCATCTTGCTCCGCCCCCTAAGTGAGCTAATTCTTTACTGCACCGATAGCATATTAATTGATAACTTAGAGTGAAAATCCCCCTTTACCATTCCCATGTGGATGCCATTAAGTCATTTCCAGAATTCAAAAAATGTTTTGATAATACAAGCAATGCCTGCATGTTCTGGTATGTAGTTGTGCACATTTTATTTTGTTGAGTGTTGAGTGGTGAGCTGGATCAAAGCATATGCACATGAAAACTTCTGATTGACATTTCTATATGATTTGGGGTTGACATTTCTTTATGATTTGATAAAATTAAGTCTTCTGAAGTAGGAGCACAGTATTTCCATTTATTCATGTATTCTTTAACCTAACTTTTAATAATTTTTACATAAGTAAGGAATATTAAAGTTTTTCACTCTCTCATTTTTTATAAATTTAACCTTTACCCTTTACATTTTATAATTACTTATCTCTGTTTTACTGATATAAGAAAATGACTTATTTTTGATGTTGAACTTATAAACAATCATTTTAACTCTCTTATTACTTTTTATAATTTCCAATTAGTTGTCTTTTTATTTTCTAGGTGCACAGATATATCATTTGCATGTAATGGTGGCGTATTTCTTCTTTTTCTTTATTTATACATCTGTACTTTTCTTTCCTTTTCTTTTCTTTGTTTATTTCTTCTTCCTTTTTTTTTTTTGCAAGCTTTACACTCAACATGGGGCTTGAACTCATCACCACTGCAAGATCAAGAGTTGCCTGCTTTATAGACTGAGCCAGGCACCCCCATCTTTTTGTTTTACATGTGTACTTTTCTTGCCTTATTACATTGGGTAATAAGCAATATGAACTAGTGGCTACCTTTATCTTTGCCCTTATTTTTAAGAGATTGCTTCATATTAACTATACTATTTGTCATAGTTGTCTACGAGGAAGCCTTAATGAAGATAAAGATCTTTCTTTTTTTTCAAATTCATTAAGTTTTCTCCTAACAAGCTTAGTTGTTAAATTTTTGTCTAAAGCTTACTGTGTCATCAAGATGTTTATATATTTTCTTCTTCCTCAAAACTATAAAGTAGTGTTATCTGATATTGATTTTCTAAAACAGAATTTTCCTTCTCTGGAATGCAATATAGTTGCAATATGCTGTAGTGTTTTGCTTAGTGATATTTTGTATTTATGGTGTGAACCTGCTACTGATGGAATGTTTTTGAACACCTGATAATAATGAAAGTGATTTAAAATAAAAGCACACATTTGTAAATAAGCAAATAAAGCAAAGTCCATTTTGCAAAACATAGATACTAAAAGCAAATTATGATTTATAAATAATAAAACAAGGTGGCAGTTAAGCCAATTAAATAAATTGTGTAAGTTTAAATGATAAATTTCTTATGTTAGAAGACAGAAAAATTCATATTGATTTTTTCATTATTATAAATATTTATTAAGCAAATATTACATTTATTAATACTTAATTAAATTATTTTTATTATGTTAATTACCATACATTACATCATTAGTTTTTGATGTAGTGTTCCATGATTCATTGTTTGCGTATAACACTCGGTGCTCCATGCAGAACGTGCTGTCTTTGATACCCATCACCAGGCTAACCCATCCCCCGACCCCCCTCCCCTCTAGAACCCTCGGTTTGTTTCTCAGAGTCCATCGTCTCCCATGGTTTCTCTCCCCCTCTGATTTCCCCCCCTTCATTTTTCCCTTCCTACTATCTTCTTTTTTTTTTATTTTTTATTGTTATGTTAATCACCATATATTACATATTTTGTTTTGGTGTAGTGTTCCATGATTCATTGTTTGTGTATAACACCCAGTGCTCCATGCAGAATGTGCCCTCTTTAATACCCATCACCAGGCTAACCCATCCTCCCACCCTCCTCCCCTCTAGAACCCTCAGTTTGTTTTTCAGAGTCCATCATCTCTCCTGGTTCGTCTCCCCCTCTGACTTACTCCCCTTCATTCTTCCTCTCCTGCTATCTTCTTCTTTTTCTTTTTTCTTAAAATATGTTGCGTTATTTGTTTCAGAAGTACATATCTGTGATTCAACAGTCTTGTACAATTCACAGCGCTCACCATAGCACATACCCTCCCCAATGTCTATCACTCAGCCACCCCATCCCACCCATCCCCCACCAGTCCAGCAACCCTCAGTTTGTTTCCTGAGATTAAGAATTCCTCATATTGATTTTTAAAAAATCCAACTAAAGCTGCTTAAAGAGACTCTCTAAAAATAAAACACCTGAAATTATAAATAAAAGATAGGTAAAAAAATACTGGATAAAGAAAAAATATGATAAAATCACCCCAAAAGCAACATTTTGGGCACTTCATATGGTAAGGTGTTTACATACGTTACCCACTTGGTTCTCACAACTATCTCCTACCTAGGTATTTATTGTTATTATTTTATAAATAAAGCTGGGGTTTAGCAGTATAAAGCAATCTGTTAATGGCAGAAGTGTATGTCGACCAGCTAAGTTTAAAACTTGGGCCTATTAGCTCAAAGCTCATGTTCTCCTTTTTGTCACTATGTGTCTTAGCTTGGGTTGCCATAATACCACAGATTGAACTGTTTAAACAATAGAAATTTATTTCTCACAGTTTTGGAGTCTGGGAAATTCAAGATCAAAGTGTTCCCTGATTCCACTGTGGGTGAGAGTACTTGGGGTTGAGGGAAAGTGTGAGTGAGAGAGAGAAAGTGGGAGGGAGAAAGGAACTAAACTCTTCTTCAGCATCTCTTCTTATAAGGATACTAATCCCACCACGAGGGCCCTACCCTCATGATCTCATCTAAACCTACCTACATCCTGAAGACCCCAACTCCAAATACTATCACCCTGGGGGTTGGGGCTTCAACATGTGAGTTTTGAGGGGACACAAATATTCAGTCCTTCACATTAGCCTATATTGATAATCAGCATCTCTACTTAGAAACACAAGATTAGATTTTGGATTTGAGGAAACAGGACCAAGCATGGAGTCATAATCCCACCTTAATACAGACATTAATGCACTTCGGGACTCTAGATGTGAGAAAGAAAAAGGTATAGCAGACAGATAGTTTAATACATTTTCAGGCAATTGATATTGTATAGACTTAATTTTATCTTTGGGTAACTAAAATGATTGGATCCATGCCATGGACATGAATAATAAAAGGTAAAATTATTTTGATATGTATAGCTCATGTATAGACAACATGACTCAATATGTCAATCCTTAG
Organism: Zalophus californianus; assembly: GCF_009762305.2. NCBI lineage: Eukaryota > Metazoa > Chordata > Mammalia > Carnivora > Otariidae > Zalophus > Zalophus californianus. The sequence goes on along the minus strand of NC_045598.1, from coordinate 141,095,345 downwards.
TCTCATAAATAGAATATATTTTTAGGTGTACCTCTAGCTTTCATAAACTTCTTGTTTTTTTAATTGTATTTCTATTTCCTAGGAAACTGGGAACTAGAATTGTCAAGTATTTTAATCTTATCAAAATTAATTTCTAAATTACTGTCTTACTATAGAAATTATTTTAGGTAATTCATTTTTAAAGAATTAAATTTTTTTCCAGTAGATTTTACAATTTAGAAATAGATTTAAAAAATATAATGCATTGGTCATTTAAAATCATGTTTTGTTTTTACATTACAGCCATTTTAAGTGTATATTTACACTGTAAAATGTGGGTTGAATAACACCGAAAGGGCTCAGAGGCATCTGATTCAGCACAATGAGAATTCTCTCTGACTGTTTACATTGGCAATTCCCATCTCCTTCAAAGTAATATTGGAATCTCATTTTTTTCAGATGATAAATCATGGCAATATCAGAATGTTTATATAGCATGAGTTATTTCATTCTTCAGGTAAGAAAGGAAAAATGACAATATTTTTATTGCATCCGTATGGAGCATGGAACTAGTTGTCAGGAAGACTGATTTAAGAAATGCTCCTGTTTAAAATCCATTTAAAGTGACTTTGCAAAGTCTAAGCTATAAACCTAAAATGGCCAGAACACAGTGGAGCCAATGTGACCATTTTAGCCATCTCAATAATTGATTCCAACGGCTGCTGCTAAAGCAGTTGTGTGAACATCAACATCTATCATTAGGATAGCCCACAGGATTAGATAGGCAACAACCACATCAGGTTGTACTGCTTGTGTTCGCCTGAATGTATGCACACATTGTATAGCTCACCTGCTGTTGTCAAATATGAAGTTCTTTGGGATGATCTGAGTTTCTGACAAGCAACAAGCTCATGTTGAATTATTATACCAATGGCAGAATTTGGGAAAGGGTCAGATTTTTTAAATATAAAGATATCAGTCCGATTGTCTATCTTTAGGAAGACATTCTGAACTTGAAATACATCTTTTGTAGTTTTGCTGATTGTTTTAATATTCATCAGTAAAAATGCAGGCTTTCCAAATTAAAATAAAATCAGATAATACCGTCTGGCACTATGGGAACAATTAAAAACATGTTTATATATCCTAAATAATTGTATTTCTTAAATAAAAGGGGAGAAAATTCTAATATTTTATTGCTTTACAGTATTCCATGCATGTCAAATGCAGTGAAGTTTGGGTGAAGGAAAAAATAATATTAGTAGAACCAACGTACTTTATATTTTGAAAGATGTGGAAGTTAAAATGTCACAAACTACCTGATTGTGGTGACGAATGCTTATTTGCAGCATCCTTCTCTCTTGTAATGTGGCTTAGCATATAGATGTTATTCTAGGTAGGAAAGTACTGAACACAATTTTTATTGGATTTCATGCATTTGAGAACTTACTTTAGGTATTTTCATTTTCTAAATTGTGTTTCACAGAACATAACTGCTATGAGACGTTCTGTAAAAAAATAATCTCTGGTCAAATAATGCTGAAAAACACGGCAATCCTTGTCCTCATCTTGGAAGGTCATAAGGAATATTAACATATTAAAAGCCCAAGAATTACTATAATAATGAAAACTTGTAGGTTCAATGACTGATCCTCAAACTTATTTAATTATTGCATACTTTTAAAGTATAACATTACATAAACATAAACGTGGAACATGCTTTGGAAATGTTTATTACAAAGAATAATTCTGTTTTCTAGGATATGAAAAATATTAGATATTAATATTTATAAGCATAGAAAATCATGACTGGAAGGGGTATTAAAAGTGAGAAATTATAACCTTACATTAGGTTCTAGAATTTTTTCTTCAGCTTGCTGTCAGATAGTCTTCCAGCATATTATTTGAAGCTTCCTGTGTAGCTCAACTCAGTTACTCTATGATATCTGCCTTTTTATCCATGCCAAGCTCTGATTCTTAGTTAGGTTGTTTCTAACATTGAGTTGGATATAACTCTCCATAGCTTCTCACTGGCCCTAATTGTACTCTCTTCAGAGGTGTTGATCAGAGAGCTATTATCCAAGATAGTGGGTCGATTATGATTCTCAGCTTTTGTTGTTTAGGGGGTTGGGGTAAAAAAGGCCTATCGAAGTTAAAGCAATACATTATATGAGAAGCTTGTTTGGTCCATCCTTGTAGAAAAGGGGCTAACAGGAATCAGGTAATGCTCCCTAAGCATTTGGAAGAGAAAAGATGGCCTCTCCCAAATTCAAGTTGGATGAGGAGAGCATAGAGTGTTTCTATCGCTGGGCAGGGGGCTCTCCAGGCTGAGACTTTAATGTACCTTTTAATCACTCAGTGATGTTAGTATAATGCAGATTAATAGTGTGGAGTTGAGTTCAAGATTCTGAATTTCTAAAACTCTTCTATGTGATGCCAGCGTGATGGGTCCTCTGACCTCACTTAGAGCAGGAAATTTCTAGGAGACCTGCCCTGCTTTCTGGCTAACTAGATGAGAATCTCCTGAGTCAAGGAAGTTAATGTAGAATTTACCAAATTTATCATAAGAATCACCTAGAGGTTCTTCTTATAAATATGGATTCCTACTTCCCTTATGTACTAAATAATACTTTTTAGGGAAATGGCTTGGAATTTTATTTTTTATTTTTATTAAATACTCCAGGTGGTTCTTATTTTTAGCAAGTTTGCAAAACATGGAGTTAATGCAAGGTTTTTCTGAGTTGATCTTCAGACCACAGCCAAGCTGATCCCATAAGGACCTGTTCTCCTGAGGAATTTATTGGAAATGAGCTTGGATACCCTCACTAAATGTCAGAATTCAAACCTCCCTAGGACCCTAGGGCACACCAGTCTTGTAAATATCTGATTATGGGTGCTATTCTTTGATGTGAATAAAGAGATATTCCCCAGACCTTATAGAATGTTGAATATCCGAGCCTGCCTGCATTTACCCAAGTAAGAATATTGAAAGCAGTGCCCCTCTGAGGTCATTGTGGCTTTAACAGTGGAAATTAGTGAAAGGATAGAGAGAAAAGACTCCTTAGGGGGAGTTGGGCCTTTACCAACCTCCATTAATCTGAGAAGTTTGTGTTTAAGAGTGTAAGAATGACACAGGGAAGGTTTCTTATGTTAGCAAGTCCAGCCAGCTTGTTGAGTTTAGAGCAGAATTTTATTATCCACAGGAACTGGTAGGAATTAGGAAATAACTGTAAGGTAGGAAATGAAACTTCTTGGTATATTTGGAAAAAAAACATGTATGTTTGAGTTTGATAGACTTAGTGTTCACTCTGCTTCTCAATGATAATAGCGCTAGTAATAATAGCTAATAGTTATTCAATGCTTACTCTGAACCAGGCACTAAACTAGATGCTGTACATCTATTTTCATGACCTTAAGCAAGTGACTTAACCCATTTACATTCTTTCAGTTTCCTCTTTTGGTTTCCAAACCATTATTTGACCTCCCTCATGCAAAAAAAAAAAAAAAAAAAATCTATAAAAACCATCCTGGGGCACCTGAGTGGCTCAGTTGGTTAAGCATCTGACTCTTAATTTCAGCTCATGTCTTGATCTGAATGTCCTGAGTTCAAGCCCCACATTGGGTTCCACATTGGGCATGGAGACTACTTAGAAAATAAAAAAGAAAAGAAAAAAAGAAAACCACCCCAAGTGATTTTATCTTCAATGGCAGTGGCCTCTGTGCCACTGTAAATGCAGTTCCATAGTCTTTCCTTTTTCAATTGATCCTTTCCTCCATTTCATCTTTTTTTTTAAGATTTTATTTATTTATTTGAGAGAGAGAGAATGAGAGATAGAGAGCACGAGAGGGAAGAGGGTCGGAGGGAGAAGCAGACTTCCTGCTGAGCAGGGAGCCCGATGTGGGACTCGATCCCGGGACTCCAGGATCATGACCTGAGCCGAAGGCAGTTGCTTAACCAACTGAGCCACCCAGGTGCCACCTCCATTTCATCTTATCCACCTATTCCACACCATGGCCCTGAAGCTGCTCCATTTCAGATATTTCTAAACACCATAACCCACTGTTAGGCCTAAACTTCTATACGTTAACCTCAAATATGCCCTTGCTATATGTTTCCTTTCACCTTACGGTTTTACATGTCCTGTAATTTTATCCAGTCTATCTGGACACTTTTGGTTTCTTTTCTTAACAAACCTGGTCCTTGTTTGTCACTGTCACTATGTATCAGCATATTCTTCTCTGTCATCCCATTAGGCCTCATTATTCTTGGAAAATCTTCTCCTTCTATCTTGCTGGGCAGCTGAGTACCAACAAAGAAACCTGAATGACCCTGTGGAATGGTTTGGTTATCTATTGGAAGGGTCAGTTTCCACAGGGGTGTGAATACACCCATCAATCCTTTCACTTGTTCATGGTCTTACCCTGGAACATTACTCACAGGAATGACTCCAAAACATCATTGCTCTCCTGAAAGCTCTAGCAAAGGATTCTTAAGTCTGACCGTATTTTTAAGTCACCTAGAAAGATTTATATTCTGATACTTAGGCTCACACCAGAGCAATTAAATAAGAATCTGAGGGCTGGCCCAAGCCATAGTATTTAAAAAAAAAAATCTTCCAAGTTGATCCTAACACGCAACCATGGCTGAAACCACTGCTGTAATGCAACTCCCAGTGTTTCTGTTTTCAGCAGAGAGGTTTCATCTTCTCATCTTTTCAAAGATTTTGAGACTATCACACTTGAATTGCCTTTATTTCTTTCCCTCGTCTTCCTGTAAGTTTACATGAATAAACATTCATTCTAATCCTTCTCCGTTTTCAGAGATGGGATCCTTGGTCCTGTCCATGCCTTGTTCCCCCACCTTTGTTCTTGAAACCATTTATTCTTATTCTCTTTGTCAGTCTGCGTCTCTTTCTTTATATCTGTCCCCTCTCTCTTTGCTTCTGTGTCTCTGTCTCTGCTTCTGACCTGCTCCGTGCAGGGATGTCTGTGTGTATGCCTCTCTTTCCATATGTGTCTTCCTCTACAGCTTTGTGCTCGGGTATGCGGTACTCTGCATGTGTGTTTTCTGTTTCTTTATGGCTTTCTATCTCTTTTTCTGTTTCTTTATCTTCCTGTGTCTCTTTCTCTCTTAGTTTGTTTCTCTGTTTCTCTACCTCTTTGTGGATCTGCTTTTCTGCCTCCGTCTCTCTTTTCCTCTCATTTCTCTCTCCCTCTCCAACTCCAATACCCTCACTGCTCTCTCTCTGTCTCTATCTCCTTGTCCATGTTTGTCTCTCTAATCTTTATCTATTAGCTCCTTTTCCTAAGCCTGCATATATACTCATATCTCTCCCATTAAAAAAATACAAGCCATAACATAATTCTTAATCTCACTCTACTTCCTTCTCCCCTAAAACTCTAGAAAGAATAACCAAACATGCCTATTTCCATTTCAAATTTCCATATACTTTCCAATAAATCTCAATCTGGCTTTTATCTTTACCCTGCCACTAAGGCTTTTCTCATTTTGTTTATCAATGGCCTCCAATTCCTAAACCTAATAGATACACTCACTCACAAAGTCAAGTGGTAATTTAATTGGGAAATTTGACCCTGTTAACCAATCTTTTCAATGTTTTTTCTTCTTTTGGCTTCATGACACAATTCTTATGATAATTGGGTCTTATTTTTTCAGCCTCTTCTTTCTATGTCTTACCTTTACATATTGGTGTTTCTCAGATGGGGTAGACTAAAAAAATGTCCATATATTTTGTAGCTCTTTCCCAAAGGGGGTTGAGTCTATCTCCCTAAGCCATTCTGAACTAGCTTTGTGTGTCCGGCTTATACCAAGAGAATGTGGTAGAGGCTTTGCAGGGTCAACCTTTGCTCCCTTGGAATGTTGAGAAGCAGCCTATGAGAAAAGATTGCATAGATATAGAGTCCAGTGGATCCAGGTATCTCCTTGTGACCAGTCTCCAGGGGATCTGTAAGTTAAATGCAGTCACATGAATGAGTGCAGGCAAGATCACCAGGAGGATAATTTAATTAACCCACAGATATTTAAAAAGCGTTTTATCATTTTAGTTTTAATCCATTAAGTTTGCAGATGATTTTTCATGCACCAATAAAAAAAAAGACACAGAATTTCTACTGTTGTTAATTTCTCTTCACATTCTTAAACTATCCCATAATAACCTTTCAATGTTCTAACTACATTCTAAATGTTCATGGCCTACAAGTTGATTTTTACAGGTCTAACCTCCCTTGAGGGTCCCAAAGCCATAAATCCAAATTTTAATCAAAGTCAATTATTGAATATCCCACAATTACTTGTAACTCAAAACATCTAAAAACTGAACAATACCGTGTGCTTTCTAAATTGTTTTTAGAAACACTACCCACTCAGCTACCCAGTCTTATGTGAGTTATTCTCTAGTCCTGTTTTTCCTCAAAATTCTTATCTAATCACTCTCCCAGTATAAATCTAACCTATTAAATATTTCCTAGATAGCTACCTTCCTTCCACTGTTGCTGGTTCTGCTACTCAGACATTTGCCATCTTTTGCCTGGACTTTTAATAACAATCTGTTGATTTGTTTCTCCACCTTTAGCCTCAGGCCTCCTTGAATTTTTACTGCACAGTAATATTACTAAATTAAACATACGACTGTATCTCTGCTCTTCATTTCAACTATAAAATGAAATTAAACCTGTGGTGTGACACAGAATCCTCCAGTTTGACCCCCTAACAACTCATTCAGCCTTACCATCTCCATTTCCTGTCTCCATGACATTTTCTATATGAGAAACATTGAACTATATAAATATACGTATATAGGATAATGTTTCAAAGATTGTTTTTTTAATAAAAAACAATATTTTTGTTCGTTTGCTTTAGTCCTACCCAGCCTTCAAGATGAAACTCAGAAATTACCTTCACTAAACTTCTGTAGGCTGGGTTAAGACAGTGGCTTCTGCATTTTGCTATAATATTGTGTGCATATTTCAGTCATAGCAGTATCCCCACTGTATTGGAGTTATTTACTTCCCATCTGTCTCCCTAAATCTTCTATTGGCTCCTTGAGCATAGTTAGCACATTTCCCTCACAATTCCCAACATCACGCTCATTGCCTGATTTAGAGGTAACTCCATATGTGTTTTACTTTCATTTTGAACTCTTTTTTTAAGTTATGATGTGTGGTTAGTAATATGATTTCATATCCTTATTGCAAAGAAAAATTGCCTATTTTAGAGTTGATATGAAGTAAAGTTGGCAAAACTACTAGTTTCCCTTCCTATTCCCACTGAAGAAAGAAAACTAGGGACTGGAACGAAAAGGGAAAAACTAGACACCAGGCTGCCTAGATGCAAGAATGAGTTATATTTTACAAAAAAAATATTAAATATACAATAGATATATAAAACTTCCTGGATAGCAAATGCTGTTCTCTCTGAGAAACTAAACAAATGGAAGCAGATGCTTTGGATATTCCATTAACTTTTTTAAAAAAATCATTTATTTGAGAGAGAGAGAGAAAACAGAGTGAGAGAGGGAGAGGGAGAAACAGATTCCCTGCCGAGCTGGGGTGTAGGGGTTCGATGCAGAGCTGGATGTGGGGCTCAATCCCAGGACCCTGAGCTGAAGGCAGACGCTTAACTGAGTGAGCCATCCAGGTGCCCCTGGATACTCCATTAACTTTTGTAGATGTTTCCTAATGTGCTTGCAGGCCTGCTTTATTGAGTCAATATTCTACATAAGTTGGATAAAGCTGGATTAGGAATGGACTAACATAGGTTGTACCAAGTCATGTATTTTTTGGTTATTAGACTTTTTTCTGTTCTTGTTTCACTTATGTGCAGTACCTTTATATTTACCTTGTTATATTTAACTCAGAATGCTTATCTCTCAAGGTAGTTTTGATTTTGATTCTTAAAAGGCAAAGAATATGACCACTGTAGGGAGGGGCATATCTAGATCTAGAGATGTTATAAAAAGTTAGATTTCTTGCAATTGCTTTCACTTGTGTAGTTATTCTGAGTAATGTATTTAGAATGTCAAATAACATTTAAAAATGGGGGAAATATTTGGGTCTATCAAGGTAGGTGTTACAGACAATGTTTATGTTTCTCACTCTCCAATTCATAAGTGGTCATCCTCACCCCAATGTGATGGTGTTAGGAGGTGGGGCATTGGAGAGATAATAAGGTCAAGATGCTATAGTCCTCAACTCTGGGGATGGCGGAGGGAGAGGTAAACCAAGATTTTATTTTCAAGATGCAAAACCCATCCGACTCAGCTGTGATTTTACCTAGCACTCCACGGGCCTGCGCCAACCCACCATCTCCCTGGACAAGTAGCACAAGAAAACAACCTATGAGTGCAACACTTGGAGAACAATTGAGGAAAACTAGATCTTCATTTAATTCCTGTTACAGTGTGGTGAAACATCTTGAAGTAGAAAATGAAGAAAACGATCAGAATTTCCCTGAGAAACCAGCATCTTCAACAGAAGAAAACTGTTTGGAACTTCAAGAAAGTTTTAAACACATAGATGGTGAATTCAAAGAAAGTACATATTTGAAAAATACCTTCAAGAGTATCAGTGCATGTGAATCTAAGTCTCTTGATACTGAGTCTTGCAGTGATCTCCAAAGTGATTTTGTGAATGAGAATCTTCCAAAACAAGGATTAAGTGAAGAAAGAGCAAAATTGGTGAAGCAGATTGAGGAGAAAGAAGACTTTCTTCAGAGGCTAAAACTGGTCAAAATGTATAGATCAAAGAATGACCTGTCTCAGTTACAGGTGTTAATACAGAAGTGGAGAAGCTGTAGCCAGCTGTTGCTTTATGAGTTGCAGTCAGCTATGTCTGAGGAGAACAAGAAACTCAGCCTTACTCAGGTAATAGACCACTGTGGGTTAGATGATAAATTACTACACTATAACAGAAATGAAGAAGAGTTTATCGGTGTTTAATTCATAATTTTTTCTCTAGAATATTTTTGAGAATGACAACTTAAAAGATAATACATTTTAAAAGGAAGGTAGAAACCATTAGGGCCTAGAGAAAGGTATCTTGATGAACATCAATTTAGGGCACTCTGTTATATAAATATAAAATAAGTTCTAAAATGAAAATTTAGTATTTTGGATAAGTTTGCCAAAGAAAACTTGACATTTAAAGAAATGTGAAAAAAAATTAAATCATGTTTAAAAAATAATTTGGTCATTTCTGGAAGTCAAATTTTAATACATTGTTTTGTTTACTGTGGTAAAATGTTCTATTTTTTTTAAGGTTTTTATTTTAAATGTTAAAAAATACTTCAGTCTGGTTAATGTCTAAACCTGAAGTGGTCTAAAAATGCCTGCCTGTCTCCTAAGTTTATGAACCGTGTTTTTATCCATTTACTACATATTTCCTTCTGGATGGTGTAGCAGGTAATTAAAGTTGTTCATATGTCAAAAAAAAAAAAAAGATGGTATAGCCCTCATGAATTTGCTTAATGCCTTTATAAAGGGGACCTCAAAGAGGTCCTTTACTCTTTTTTTTATCATATGAATACACAACAAAAAGTCAGGTAGCAATTTGGAAGAGGGACCTCATCAGAAGACCATCATGCTAGCACTCTGATCTTGGTCTTCCCAATGTCCAGAACTGTGAAGAATAAATTTCTGGGCTTGTAAGTCCTTCAGTTTGTGGTATTCTGTTATAGTAACCTGAACTGATTCAAAAAAAAAAAAAAAGGATGCTTAAAACAAGTTTAGAAACACTAATTTTAACATATGTCATAGGTTCTTAGAACAATCTGGAAAAGAAGCAGCTAAAGGGAGAAGTAAGGTAACTTGGAAATGAAAGGAGCATATTTAATAATTTTAAAAACTCAGGATAAATTAAAACAATAATGAAAAAATAATATAGAATAACAGTGAATAAATTCACATACCTCAAGATGATGAAAGGGAAAAAAATATTAATAAGATGTCATGTTGGGGAACTGAATAAGTAACAGTATGAAAAATCTTCATAATATTTAAACATTCCTCTTGAGATTTCATGTAGATCCATATATTATTTAGAAGTGTGCTGTTTAATCTCCACATATTTTTTGCTTTGTTTTTGTGTTTGTTTAATTTTTATCATTTCTCCTATTTGGTGTCCTCTGAGCTTCTTGGATCTATGGTTTCGTGTTTGACATTAATTTGGGGAAATTCTCAGCTGTTACTGTTTCAGATTTTTTTTTTTTCTGTTTCTTCTTCCTTCTCCTTTTGTAGTCTCATTATGGATATGTTACAATTTTTGACATTGTACCACAGTTCTTGGATATTCTGTTCTCTTTTATAGTCTTTATTTTTATTGCTTTTCAGTTTTGGACGTTCTGTTGAGAAATCCTCAAGCTTAGAGATTCTTTCCTCAGCCATGCCCAATCTAGTAGTAAGCCCATCAAAGGAATTCTTCATTTCACTTACATTTTTTGATCTCTAGTTTTTTGTTGTTGCTGTTTTGTGCTTTCTTAGGATTTCTATCTCTCTGATTACATTGTCCATCTGTTCTTACATGCTTTTTTCCACTACAACTCTTAGCATATTAATAATAGTTGTTTTAATTTTCTGATCTGAATATTCCAACATCCCTGCCTTGTCTGACTCTGATGCTTTCTGTTTCTTCCAGTTGTGTTTTTGTCTGTTGGTATGTCTTGTAGTTTTTCTTGGTACCCGAATATGATGAAAGGAGCTGCTATAAATAGACCATTAGTAATTTGGTGGTGAGGTATGAAGGGAGAGGAAGCATCCTATAGTTAGAATTTTAGTGGACTGTGAACTTCACAAGTGTTTCTTAGTGATTTTTTTTTTTCCTCTTAGCTGGGACAGGATGGCTATAGTGGGTTGGACTTGTGTATTTCCCTTTCCCTGTGTCACTTAGGCTCTGATAATATCCCAGTAGGTTATACTCTGGTTTCATCTGAAAGCAAGGCTTGTTTAGAAGAACAAAATGTTTTGGTGTTCTGGGGTATTTCAAAAAGGTAACTTTCCCCTTAGCCCAGCTGAAAGCACAAGGAGATCCCCCCCCCCCATATTTCCTTTGGGATTCTATTCTAACCCTTGGAGGTAAACTCACAGTATTGTGGGGGTCTCTGATGACTGGGTCCCCAGAACTTTTTAACTCTCAGACTTGTCCATGTTGAGGTTCTAACAATTGGTTAATTATAATTCTGGTTTTCCTAACACTGCATTGGCTCCCATTGACATTGCAGCTCATAAACCACTGCTCTGGTAAGCAGTGATTTTCTGTATGCATTGCCTGTCTCTCCAGTCTTGGAGGCAGTGGTTTGCCCTGGGTTCTTCCCTCTAAGGATCCAAGAAGAGTTGTTGATTTCTGACTCTGTTTGGATTTTTCCATGTTGTTAGGATGGAGTGGTGACTTCTAAGCTCCTTACATGGGGAACTGGAGACCAGAAGTCTTTCTTATCTTTTCCATAAAAATATTGAACAGGATAGGATCAGGAACAGAGTATTATGGCTGTCCATCCAAAGACTTCTCTCTCTTGGTCAGACAATTGTATTAATAAATCTTCTTGCTACTAGATTGTTTGACCACTTACTAATCAACATAATTACCATGTCCATACTCCTACATATATAATTTTTATAAATATATCATGAGAAAACTTATCAAATGTTTTATTGAATTCCAATTTTATACTAAACACTTTATTCCTTATCTCTAGTAACCTCCTTTAAAAAATTGTTTTGGTCAAGCATGACTGTTCATTTATGCAATTCATTAAATCGTTCTTGAATATCTGATATTTGCTTTCCATTGTGATGGATACTGGCAATATCAAAATTAGGCCCTTGCCCTCAAATAGTTGATATAACACTTAACTACATACAAAGCAATTGCTCCTGGAAAAAGTACTCTAAACTTAAAAATTTTAACCAGCCAGTTTTTTTTCCTCATTACAAATTATGGCAAATCAGGCAATATGATTATTTCAATTAACTTAGGAAATTAAAAAAAAATCTATGTGATAATAACAAAGCTCAAATGCAATTGTGTTATATGTATGCACATGCATATACACACAGAGACACACACAAGATAAGGAGTGTTACTGGTGGAGAATGAACAGCCGTGTTGGTACTGACAAAGTGTAGGGGTGAATAGAGAATCTCTCTGAGACTGATCTTTCTGGTTACTGACCAGTGATCACTGAGTATCATCTTTTCCCTATAAGGGTTTGATTGTAAACTATTCCAATAATAAAAATAAATTAGCAATATAGTATAATGCATTCAGGTCAGTCAACAGCTTTGTATTTATTTTTTAGTAAAGATGTTGGTCAAATTCCAATTTTTTAGCATGTTTCTTATCATCCATGTGTTCTTAATGTTCATAAAGAATGAGTTGTGAAAGTGCTAAGTAATTATTGGTAACTTTAACATCTATTTAAAACACTGGTTCATGGTTTTATAACCCTTAAGAATATTCTGTCACTATGTTGAGGATGGTAAAAGTATAATCATTTAATTAAATATATTTGGTATTTTTTAAATATTTTAATTTTACAATTTTATACATTTTGTCATCTTGGTCAAAAGCCAGGGGATTTGAATTTGACATAGGACATTGAGAGATAAACAAAAACAACTGGAGAAAATTTGAAATGAAATTTGATTCTAAAATAAAAAACGTTTACAGTAATAATCAATCACACATGTAATTTTATAAAGACTATGTAGAAGGAAACACAGTTACAGTCTGAAACATTAAAGAACATAAGATATGATCAACATTTTGCTTGATATTACTTTAATCATTTATATAGATTTATATAGATTTGCATAAGGTATGCGTTAGAATTTTTGCTCCTGATTTTACTTTAAAATTAAATTCTCATATCATTCTGACCATCAAAATAGTTATCAATTTTCTTTACTTTAAAAATTTATATTAGATATTTTGGCAGGTCAACAAAAAATCTTAAATTCAATACTATTGGTGCTAAATAAGTATATCCAGTTACCTTGCATTACGTTTGTGTTCTATTTAGTTTCCTATTTCGTACATCTTTCAATCTATGAAAACTGTTTTCTGTGTATGATTACACTTACGATTTATTTTTATAGAAAATTTAAGTGAATCTTTTGTGCATCTTTCTCTTTAATGGTTCCTTTGTTACAATTGTTATAAAATCATTGCCATTTAAGCAACCATAGCAATGTTGGCGACTCTCCAATCTAATTTTGAATGTTTTATTATTTTCTAATAAGCAAGAGGGCCATAGCCTCAAAGTATAAGGCAATATGGATTCTACATCTAAAATATGCTCCAGTGAGGCATCTAAACATGGAGTTGGGACAGCGTAAAAAGCTGCCAAAGCAGCAGAAACCAAAGTGGAAAAGGGAAATAGCTTCTTCTTGAAAAGAGAACTTGTGTTCAATTTTTTTTTTTTTTCAAAAAACACCCAGGATGTAGGTGCCTGAGAGGCTCAGTCAGTTAAGCATCCCACACTTGGTTTCGGCTCAGGTCATGATCTCAGGGTCTGGAGATGGAGCCACTGCACTGAGTATGGAGCCTACTTAAGATTCTTTCTCCCTCTCCCTCTACCTGTCCATTCCCACCCCAGCTCATGCTCTCTTTCTGTCTCTCTCTGTCTCTCTCTCATTTCTCTAAAAAACAAACAAACAAACAAACAAAAAACCTAGGATATAATAATTTTAAAAACACTCTTTGGATTGCTATCTAATTGCTTCCTCCTCTTTAATTTGTAAATTGATTTAATCTGGGCTCTCGAGAGACAAAACGCTTTTCTGAACCTTCAGTGCAATTACCTATCAAAATTGGAAATTGTTTATAAAATGACGTTGCTTGAAGAAGGCAATTCTTTCAAAATTGAATGAGGTCAAGATAACAATCATAACAATCATATAATGGTACAATGTAAGGTCCATTACTCATAATATTTGGGCAAAATAACATCAGATAGAGTAGAAACAGAATTCACCATTTTTTGTATAAGTAAAAACACTGAAGAGTAAATTATTTTTTCCTGATAGTCATTGTTGAGTAATAAAAAATAACAAAAATATGAAGATTATAATGACTTTAAACATTTGGGAGAAAATACACACACTTTTAAAGGTTGGGGGTAGTTATTATCAGTGTAAATTATATGACATAGTGTTCCTGTACCAGATGAATGGACATGCATTCTTTAGTTTCACCAGGAAACATCATTTAATATTAGTAATCAGATACTCTAGCTGGTGTTTTTCAAAATTAGAACTTCATTACTTGAACATTTATGAAACATTTGACCTTTAACTAAACATTTTTAAGCACAGCAGACAAACTAAATTTTTAGTTTTTTTTTTTTAAGTTGGCTCCATGCCAGCATGGAGCCCAACACGGGTTTTGAACTTATGACCCTGAGATCATGACCAGAACTGAGATCAAGAGTTGAACACTTCACCGACTGAACCATCCAAGTGCCCCTAAATTTTTTAATTTATATAGAACATGGAATATTTTGGCATCATAATTGCATAACTGAATTACCATCCTACTTTCTGTTTCTATGAATTTGACTACTCCAAGCACTTCATGTAAGTGGAAACATAACAATATTTGCTTTTCATGACTTATTTTACTTAGTGTAATGTCTTTACATTTCGTCCATGTTGTAGCATGTGTCAGAATTTCCTTCCTTTTTAAGGATGAATAACATTTCATTTTTGTGTACATATCACATTTTGTTTATCCATTCATCCATTAACGGACACTTGGGTTGCTTCCATCTTTTGGCTATTGTGAATAATGCTGCTATGAACATGGGTGTACAAATATCTGTCTGAGTCCCTGCTCTTAATTCTTTGGGGAATTGCTGGATCATGTGGTAATTCTATCTGTAATTTTTTGAGGAACTGCTATTCTGTTATCCACAGAAGCCAAACCAATACATTTCCATCAGCAATGAACACAGAAGGTCTCTAATTTCTCCATATCCTTGTTACCTTTTGTTATTTTCTCTCTCTCTCTCTTTTTAATACATTCATCCTAATGGGTATGAAGTGGTATGGGATAATTTTGAATATGATTCTAATCATTCTGCTGCTAACAAATGTAAAGTTATAAAATCCAAAATAAGTAAATAGACATAAAATAATTCAAGCAACTAAAAGAAATTTAAATCAACCAAAGTTAAATGCACACAATATTTGGGACTAAGTTGAAGACATTTGTATCATTTCTATGTACTACATTAACACGTTATTTCTGTGTAATATATCACATTAGGTTTCTATTTATGAATAAAAATAGAAAAATGATGGATCAGAGAATTTAGAAGTAATTTAGATAGAAAATAAAGTTGAGGTAGGTTCTTTTCACATATACGTCCAACTAGATCTCCCACTGCACATGTCCTTGGTAATGTAACATCTATCTTCGTCTATCAAGTAGATGATCTCTTTCCTTTTGTCCAGTATAGTTTCTCCAACTGACCAAAGTAAAATATGACCACTCAGTAAAGGTTACACTCATTTTATGTTTGTAAGCTCCTTTGTTAAAACCTTAGAAAAATTTGAGATGGTTCCTAGTAGACCATCTCAGCTAGACATAAAGACTTCTGAGAATCTGGATGGCATTTTCCCAAAGTATTAGAAGTCTGTCTTGAAAAAAATTAATAGATACTGCTTTTAGGGAATGAGGTGAATCATAATAAGATTTATAGAAAAGTCTACAAAATTTTAAGAGCCCTGTACTGTCAAAAGCACCACATGACTGGCTAAAAGGAACAGAATATTTCAAAATGCAAAGAGCATCCAATTTTTAAGGACAAGAAGCAGGCTGAGAGAGTGATTCACTGTAAATACTGGCTATATCTTATAGAAAAGGAGGGATGACTGAAACAAAGGCAAGATCTTTGAAAAACAATACATTAGGGGCCAGAACCATAATCTACTTGCCTTTCAAGTAGGGGGAACTCGTGACACGTGTCCAACTGTATTTAGAATTGCCATGGACCGGTGACAAATCACTGCCTTCTTTAAAATGCAGGTGTCTGTTGCAATTATCTGTGCTTCATCAGTGAATATTGTAGGCAAATGATCTTTTTATTTTCATATGTCTCCGGATCAAGAGCAATTGAACCCAAGCAGCTGCATCCAGGAAACCTCAGGCATATATGGACATAATTTAGATAATGACATTCTGGATTTTGAGACAATGCCTTAAGGGTATCAGATTTTTGGAAGAGGGAGGGTGTATTTTGCTTGTGGGAGGTCTATAAATTGCTGTGGCCAGAGGGTAGACAATGGTAGCTTGTTTCCAAAGTGTGCACACTTCTCCCTCTTTGTCCTACATGTGAATTTGCTACTCCTGTCATTAATGAGTGGAATATATTTTCCTTCCTTTTGAATTTATGCAGGTTCTGTGACTTATTTTGACCAAGAGAATACAGTTGGAAATGATATTGTATAATTTCTGGCTCTATAATTTAAGACACCTTGCAGCTTCATTTTATCCCTCATTTTCACCCTTCCATTTTTAGCCAAGCTACCTACCATATAGAGAAATTTTAGTTAAGCTACTTAGTGATGACAGGTTATGAGAGGGAGAGGGGGGGAAGAGAGAGAGAGAGAGAGAAAGAGAGAGATGGGAGGACGTGGGGAGATCGATAGATTATGTTCGGGAGTACCTTGGGACCCCAGGCAGCTCCCAGCTGAATGTAGCTGTATGAGTGATTTCAGTGGACACTATGTGAAGTAAAAAAAGCAGAACTCATCCACTGAATACAGCTAAACGTTGGAGTTTTTTTTTTTTAATATAGCAAGAAATAACCGAAACAGATTTATTTGTCTTAATCTTTGGAAGAGATGGTGGGGGTAGTGGGAACATATGTCTTCTTTTATTTATGACTTTTATTTTCCAAAATAGAAATATTTTCATTGCCAATTGAGAGTAGATATTTTATGGGTAATATTATAGAGAAGATAAAAAAGAATCCTTATACTATGGCATCATTAACTCCTTCCATTTTTTTCCCCCAGCAACAAATTAGCAGTACTGTTTTTGACTACTAAACCGATTTTAGTAATTTCTTTGGAATAACATCCACATCTTTTCCCTATTATTATACTGATGGTTTTTCCATTTATATTGCTTAGGTTTGTTCTTTGATCCCAAACTAAGCACCAAGAAATTCAACTCTTTGGAGCCAGCACTAAATATCATTGTTCCCTCACCCCCGCTTTTAATTCTATATATAAAAGACTATAAAAATGCTTTAAAATAACAAATGAATGTGACATCTTATCATGGTCTTAAACTGCAAATTTACAATAGAAGTCTATTCTTAAAGTAACGAATGATTAAAAAAATCACAGGATTACAATTTAAACAGGAACTTAGTAAGATGGAATAGCTTTCCTAACAACATGAAATCCAAAGTTGTGTCACTGGAAATGTACCAAGCTGGTATTTCAGGATAAAAGGGAAGTTCTAGTGAAATCTGAAAGGCAAATTGCAGGAAATAAATTACAATTATACACAATTTTATCATAATGTCTATTTATTTAACTAAGATTGAATTAACTTCCATATCCTTTTAAAATTTGATCACTATTAACTTACTGGATATGCTCAAGAAGAGACATTGGAAGATACTGACAATTTTACAGATTGTCAAATCTTGTTTTAGGAGATTCTTTTAACTAATGTTGATTTGATATTATGAGTCAAAAATATTTCTCTTTTGAGTTGCTTCATTTTATTTTTTATCTATTTTATCTTTTAAAGATTTTATTTATTTATTTGAGAAAGAGAGAGAGAGCACATGAATGGGGAGAGAAGCAGCAGGAGAGGGACAAGCAGACTGTGCTCAGGGCTCAATCTCAGGACCCTGAGACCATGACCCAGGACTAAATCAAGAGTCAGCCACTCAACCAACTGAGCCACCTAGGCCCCCCTCAGTTGCTTCATTTTAATTTAAGATTTATATAGTCTCTTTAGACATCTTTAGAATCTCTTCTAAATGATAACAATTATATACCAAATTACAACAATAAAATGAAGAATTTTAGATGTTTAAAATTCTTACAGATCTTTTATTTTTTTTAAAGATTTGATACTTTTTTTATTTCCATGACCTACAGTCAGAAGATTCTACAAGACATTTTATTTTATTATTATTATTTTTTATTAACATATAATGTATTATTTGTTTCAGGGGTACGAGTCTGTGATTCATCAGTCTTACACAATTCACAGCGCTCACCATAGCACATACCCTCCCCAATGCCCATCACCCAGCCACCCCATCCCTCCCACCCCCCTCTACTCCAGCAACCCTCAGTTTGTTTCCTGAGATTAAGAGTCTCTTATGGTTTGTCTTCCTTTCCAGTTTCGTCTTGTTTCATTTTTCCCCTCCCTTCCCCTATGATCCTCTGTCTTGTTTCTCAAATTCCTTACAGATCTTTTAAAAATGAAAGAATAGATTGTGTTTAGAGAAAAACTCTGAAGATCTGTTTTTTGAACTATCTTCTATTAAGTATTTAATTCTTTTATCAATAAAGGATTAATAGCTAAAGGGATCACATGGTTTCCTACTACTTTTCAAGTTCAAAAGTCGTCTCCATTTCTGTGTGGCAGGAAAAATATTGCTCCTAAACACATCACTTGGTGATCACTAAATGAAGTTTCTGTAAGTTAAACTTTAATCATTATGTATGTATAAATTATTTTGAACATTTTTATCTTCCTACACAGCTTAAGTGTGACTAGAAGGAATTAAACCAGACTAGATGAGAAAGTCTCAATGATGTTGCTATTTCAGTGGTGATTATAATTATAATTAACAAGTTCAGACAAAAGACATCATCCTTTCAAAAGAAGGTAAACAGTCAAACATTGTAGGGTAAGAGCAGTTCATTACTGTACTTTTTGAAAGAGGTGTTAATATAAAAGATAATGAAGGAATATCCCTAAAACAAATGCTGACTATAACTATAATATAAAAAGAAAAGTAAATAAAACTAAACTGTATATAGTTAACTATAACTAAACTGAGAGCCAGGAGAAAAATGCAGTTTCATTAAAGTTGAGATCATGTCAGAAGACAAAGGAGGAGGTTAGAAATGAGAAGAGTAATATTATCCTTAAAAACAAAGCAAAATAAATAATGTAGTAGGTTGAGCATCACCAGAATAAAGAAAATTCTCAGTTTTGATGCAAAGTTGGGAGGAGCCAAAGAAGGAAGTACTTCTCGAATTTGTTTGAATGATATGAAATCCTAGCAATCCTTGAGGGCCACCATCAAAATGTATGTATTTTGGGGCACCTGGGTGGCTCAGCCGGTTGAGTCTGCCTTCGGCTCAGGTCATGATCCCTGGGGTCTTGGGATCGAACCCCACGTCGGGCTCCCTGCTTGGGCTTCCTCTCATTTTGCCTGCTTGTGGTCTCTCTCTCTCTCTCTGTGTCAAATGAATAAATTAAAAAAAAAAAGATGTATTTTCTTCTAGTTTGTGAAAATGGAATTCTTTCACTATTATGAAGTATGACTATGTTAAATATAGTCAAATAAAATCATGGCCCAGAGAATATATTCAAGAAAAAAATCACTAGCTTTCATTTAAGCCTGGTGAATGGATCCAACTTTTCCATGAATATTTATTTGCTTCTTGCTCATTCTCTTTTGCCATCTGCTAGATGGCAGAAATCACTAATGCTTAAGAAAAAAATTAAATAGAAAAACTTAAAATTGAGGATATTCTTTCTAATAAATATTTTTCCTGTGGTTTACAAAGAGGGCCATTATTAGATGTATTATCAAAATAAATTTGAATGTTCCACATCTTTTGGTTTATACCACTGCTTGATAATACAGGAACTCCTTAATTAACAGCCAAAATTCAGCAACTGTTCAAATTAATTTGCAACAGGTACTCTAATTACATTTTTAAATTATGTTAAAATTCTTTGACTTTTAATAAATACTATATGAGTACTGTAAGCAAATGGAGTTGAGTTTACATTCTAGCTCTTTTATTTACTAGTTAAGTATTCTTGGATAATCATTTAACATCTCCAAGATTCTGTTTCCTCATCTATACAATTATCATATTAATACTGAATCTCATAAATTTTGTCATGATCAAATGAGTTCAGGGAATAGTAACCTATAGATTTCTATAAACTCAACAAATACCAAATCCTGAAATGATTTGCATCTTTTTATATGAAAACATACCAAAATCTTTACCATAACCATCATCTCAAGAAATCATTCTCTTTGAGTTTGAACTTCCCACCCACAGTTTGTCATGCTCCTGAGTTCCCACTATCATTGCCTGCATAACAGACACGGACTTGTTATGAATCTACTGCACCAGCAGAGCCCCTCAGAACTCCTCACTTGAAATACCTCCACCTCCAGCCCTGGGTTCACACGTCATAGGACTTTGTAAAATGTTCAAAAGAAACCTCCATTTGTGTTCTTTTTCATAGTAAGAACCCTCAAATTGTTTTAGTTTCAGCTTGAGGGCTGATAGAACTTTTTTCAAGGTTTATTATGTCTTTGTTTCACAAATCCAGTCTGCTAATTTTTATGTTTTAATTGGTGTATTTAGTATATTTCCTCCTCAATTTGTGTTTAAATCTACCATCTGATTATTTGTACCATATTTGTCCACGAGCTTTATATTTCCTTTTTATTTTCGTTTTGTGCCTTCTTTGGATAAATTAAGCATTTTTGATATCTATCCTCTCATCTGTCATGTTTTTAAAATATTGTTTGAATGGTTACATGAGAAATTACTCTATGTATTATTGATTTTTTGAAGCCTGCCTGATTTAACGCAATGCTTT
Organism: Zalophus californianus; assembly: GCF_009762305.2. NCBI lineage: Eukaryota > Metazoa > Chordata > Mammalia > Carnivora > Otariidae > Zalophus > Zalophus californianus. Next base: position 141,074,519 of record NC_045598.1, on the reverse strand, counting down.
TAATGCTCCCTTAACAATGCAGGGACTTTAAAACACTTTAATTCCATTTGTCACCTCTTGAATTTTCTATGTTTGGCATTTACTTTAATTATTCATAATTTTAAATTTTAAAGTAATGTTGTTATATGCAGTCAATATTCATTTAGATATATCTACATATTTAGTCTTTTAAGTCTTTCTTTCTTTCTGAACTCCAGGCTTTCACATGAGTTCATTTCCCCTCTATCCTAAGTAATTTTTTTTAGAGAAAGAGCAAAAGATCGAGAGAGAGAGAGAGAGAGAGAGAGCATGCACACAAGCAGGTGGGGGAGGGGCAGAGGGCAAAGGAAAGAGAGAATCTCAAGCAGACTCCACACCCAGCCCAGAGCCATCATGGGTCTTGATCTCAAGATGCTCAGATTATGACCTGAGCAGAAATCAAGAGTCAGATGCTTAACCGAATGAGCCTCTCAGGCGCCCCCCTTCATCTTAAGTACTTTTTAAGTATTTTCATTAGTGTGGATTTGATGGTGATACATTTTCATGATTCTTATATATTTGAAAAGGTCTTTACCTTCATTTGTGAAGCAGATTTTCTTTGTGAATAGCATTCTATTTTAGTGCATTTTTCAGGTTTTTTTTTTTTTTAGTGTATTTTTTTCAACTGTATTATCTTCTGCTCCTATTATTTCCATAGAAAAGTCACTTACTTGTCAGTTTTATTGCTCTTATTTTAGGTAATGGGTCCATTTTTTCCCCTCTCTCTTGCTTTTAAGATTTTATTTTTTTTTGTCTTTTGTTATCCTATGGTGTGCCTTGGTGTTGTTTTGTTTCTATTTATTTTACATAAACTTTTGTTGTACTTTTTGAGTCTGTGTTTAATGTATTCAATCAGCTTTGAAATATTATTTGCATTGTTCTTTCAAATATTGCTTTGTACTTTTTTCTTTGGCCTTCCACCTAAGGTTTTATTTACAGGTTATGTTAGGTATTTTAACATATCCCATTTATGTCTCAAACACTTTAGTGTATTTTCCATCCTCCCTCCCTTACCCCATCTCTCTCTCTCTGTGCTTGAGTCTGGATCAATGAACTATCTTCCACCTCATTAATCTTGTTTTCTTTTTTTTTGGAGTGAAGACACTGGCTAATCTGCCGTTAAACTCATCTATTGAATTCTTTATTTTAGTTATTATATCTTCAGATCTGTAATTTCTATTTGTATTCCTTTTATATACTCCCATTGTTTGTTGAAATGTTATACCTTCTCTGTTTCTTCAACACGTGTTATTTTGATTATAAAGGCTATATCCTGTTATTCTAATACCTGGATCAGCTGTGGATTTCTATTATCAGTTTCTATTATCAATTTTCTCTCTTTTTTCCACATCACCCTTAATCCTCTATTGAGGCCTTTATTAGTTTTCACTGAAAAACTAGACTATTTACAAGGCCCTCATCTTTGGGATCCCGAACTCCACTTTTTGTCTTTCAAACATGTAGGATTGCCAAAATTCTGTCTGTTTCTCAGCTATGGCAAAGGCAAATATTCATATGAAAATCAATAACTGAGGTGATTCCATGACAGGTTTTTTTCCTGTTCGGGGTGTTTTATTTCTAGTATGCCTTTACTTCTCGGGGGACCCGTCTTAAATCCAGGGCTCCTTACCAGAGTGCCGGTACTTTGCTAGGTCCTGAACTCCAACTCTTGCTTCTGCAGTTCCGTGAAATCACTGCATGCACTGCCCAGACTCTCCAAATGCCTTCAGAGTAAAAGTCGCACCAAGTACCAGTCTCATAAATCTGTACTTCCTTTTTCTTCAGGATTTTGACATTTTTGGATATAGCTAAGTTGCTTCTCTCTGACACCTTCAATCACATAACCCCTAGCTTTTCTTTATTTTTTGGTGAGGGGGTTGATCAAATAAAAGCTAACCTACTTTAGCTCAAAGCCTTTATATTTAGCACTAATAATATTATGAAAATAATATCTTAATTTCTTTTAAAAGTTTTGCTCTTCTCATTTTTGTTTTTGAGTTAAATGTGGAGTTTATAAGTTTTACATGGTATGAGGATATACTTTAATGTCTTTTCATAAGAATCTACAATTAAACAAGCACAATTTATTAAATAGTCCATTACTTTTTTCCCACTGATGTTTGATGCTTCCACTGTCACACACAAAGATTTCATTAAAGTGTGGGTTTGCATCTGTTTTCTTTATTCAATTTCATTAATCTAGCTATCTCTTACACACTGTTTGAAATACTATCTTTTATCTTGAAATACAGTAGAGACAAATTTTATTCTTAAAAATTTGTTGGCTATTATTGGCTCTATGTCATATAAAATTTAGGCAGATCTTTTTAAACTTTATGAAAAACATTGAATTTTATTGAATTACATTGGATTAAAAGTATAATCTTGAGGGAACCTAAGATGTTAACTATCTTAACCTATAAGCACGATAGAAAACTCACCATTTATTTCATTTAATAATTTTAACAATTTGTTCATGAGTTTTATTCTTAATTTTGGTCACACTTATTAGGTAACATTTGTAAAATCAGGTTTATTTTTTATTTTGAGTTCATTTTTTGTGTGACAAGGGGAAGGGGTCCAACTTTATTTTGCATATTAACATCCAGTTGTCTTAACACCATTTGTTGAAAAGACTTTTCTTCTGATTGAATTTTCTTGAGACTCTTGTCAAAATCCCCCTGACCATTGATAGGTTGTTTTGGAGCTCCCAGTTCTATTCCATATATATGTGTCAGCACCACACGTTCTTAGTTACTGTAGCTTTGTTGTAAGTTTTCAAATTGAGAAGTGTGAGTCCTCCAACTTTGTTCTTTTTCAATACCATTTTGGCTTTTTATTTTTTTAAAGATTTTATGTATATTTGAGAGAGAGAGAGAGCATAAGCACGGGGGGAGGGGCAGCGGGAGAGGGAGAAGCAGACTCACTGCTGAGCAGGGAGCCCAATGTGGTGCTTGATCCCAGGAGCCTGGGATCATGACCTGAGCCAAAGGCAGATGCCTAACCAACGACTGAGCTACCAAGGTCCCCCACAGTCATTCTTCTTTAAGGCTCTCTAGCATAATACTAAGAAGAAAAAAATATTATAATACATTAAGGTCCATGAAAAGAATGTCACCCTTGAAAAGCAGTACATTGATTTTCCACTGTAAGACCCTGCTTCAGTCATTCACAATTTGGTTAAAATTGTAGCATCTTTAAGATGCTAGAGTAGAGGGTACACATCACTCATAACCATTTTTGCTATCTCTATACCTGTTAAACAACAATGACCCATTCCCTTCTTCTCCCAGCCCCTGGCAACCACCCTTCTCCTTTCTGTCCCTATTTATTTGCTTTGCGTGGTGGCAGTATCGTAGCCAATGAGGTTTAACCGGGGCATGATTATTGCTAATTGATTATTCTAGGTACTGCATAAAAGTGGAATATACAGTGTTTGTCTTTTTATGACTGGCTTATTTATTATTATTATTTTATTATTATGTTCAATTAGCCAGCGTATAGTACATCATTAGTTTTTGATGTAGTGTTCAGTGATTCATTAGTTGCATATAATACTCAGTGCTCATCACCAAACGTGCCCTCCTTAATACCCATCACCTTGTTACCCCATCCCCCCCACTCCCCTCCCCTCTGTAACCCTCAGTTCGATTCCCAGAGTGACTGGCTTATTTCACTTAACATAATGTCCTCAAGGTTCACCCATATTGTATCATGTGTCATAGTTTCCTTTCTTTTTAATGCTGAATAATATTCCATGACATATACATATTACATTTTGTTTACCCATTCATTCATTGGTCAAAGAACACTTAAGTTAGTTTCACTTTTTGTTATTGTGAATAATATTGCTATGAACATGGATGTTCAAATATTTCTTTGAGATGCTGCTTTCAGTACTTCTGGGTATCTATCTAGAAGTGGAATTGTTCTATGGTAGTTATATTATGGATTATTATAACTGCATTATACAGGGAAGAGCCTTGGTCATTCAAATACAATATTATTTTCTTTAGTTCCAAAGCAAGGAGCAGTTTGTGGGGGTAGACCTATATAATTTTAAAGATAAAATTGAGAACTATGAAATGTCAAAAACATTTCTTCTTTTAATCTAGAGTATTTAACTACATTTCAGTAGAGCACCTTATGGACAAATATGTCTTAAAATATACAACGAGGGATTTGACACTAGTGATTTTTGTAATCTTTCTACTCAAGGCATAGGAAAACTGCATCAGATGCTCAATAAGTATTTGCTGAAGTAATGAATGACAAATGGATGTAAAACATTAAATGATAAGCACCACAGTGTCAAGACAACATTATGGTTGAAAGGAAAGTTAATAAAGTTAACCACCACATGGTACTATTCCTGGTGGCTGGCCAAATCTTGGTCAGTTCTTTTTTAGTCAAATGTAACAACATAATTTTTTATGAACATTCAATATCTAATAGTGAACAAAAACCATGTTATTCCCACATACTACATAGTGAAAATATATTAAAGAATAATAAGATCTTTCTTCATATTAATAAACAAAAATATTTGACATAATTGACCAAAGCAAAAAGTACTAAAGAATCATGGGCATAATCTGAAACACATCTTCAGGAAACAAGGCAAACTCAGGTGCAGTTAGTAGAGTCAACAATACACTCCAATGACAGGTTCATTTAAGAGTAGATACAGACAAAATTAAAGCACACATTTCTTTGACTCTGCTTGTGGAGTGGCTTTCTTATTCTTTTACAATTTTACAAGGAAAGCCAAATCGATAGCTTTGTTATCTTCATGAACAGAGAAATCTATATGCCATCATTACCAAGATTGCAAAAGAATTTCTCTACTGAAATCTGCAGAACAGTATATGGAAAATGTATTTTCTTTGGGCAAAGGTCGTCTCTCTAATGAGCTCTGCTTGCATATTTCAGAGTATAGTTGTGTAGTAGAAAGCACACAAGTATATCCCAAAGCTTATGTTCTGACCCCAGCCCATCCACTGCTACCTTTGGAAATTTATAAAATAAAAAAAGGAAGTATATGATCTTTCCTGTAGCTTCATAATTTAAAATTCTAAGATTTTGTTTTCATTATAGACACAAAAATATGTCTTCTGGTTGTATTTTTATGATGTACAGCATACGTGTGTGTGTGTGTGTGTGTTACTTACAGATTAACTAGTGATGACTGTAGAACAGATATTTTCATTGCGTAAATATAAACAGACTTCCCAAACAATAGTGTTTTGTACTGAGAGTCAATGCTGATGGAAACCAGTGTCCTTGCTCTCATTTTGCCCTTCAATTTAATATTTATCACATCTCCCTTTTGTTCTACCTCAAAGAGAATCTCAAGGGCTGCTGATCAGAGAAAAGACATCCAGAGAAGACCAGAAGAACACAAGGCCTTGGTGCTAGATATTTAACAATGCTTCAACTATAGCTCCTTAAATGTTATAGATATGTAAAAAGGTTTTAAAAATATTATGTTACATAAAATGTGATCTAGTAACAAATACTAATGAGTATGTTTAAATACACTCACAGCAGTTAACAGCATGGTGTAATGTTAATGCTTTGTGAAATATTATAAACTATGAAGAAAAATAATGATTTACTTATAAGAAAATCACCATTTGGTTAATTTAAATATTGGGAAAATCATAAGTAATAGTAATAATGGAAAGGCAGAATGGAAAGAAAACATCAAAACACTTTCATCAAACTTACCAAAAAACTTCTGTTTTCCCATATTCTCCTCCAGGCCTAAGGCATAGCTGTAACCAGCATTATAATTGTGGTGGATAATGCATTTATTTGCTTGCTTGCTTTCTTTCTTTCTTTCTTTCTTTCTTTCTTTCTTTCTTTCTTTCTTTCTTTCTTTCTTTCTTTCTCTCTCTTTCTCTCTTTCTTTCTTTCTTTCTTTCTTTCTTTCTTTCTTTCTTTCTCTTTCTTTTTTTTTTGAGAGAGAGGTGGGGAGGAAGGGACAGAATCATTTTTAAGATAATAGTTTGAATAACCTTAAAACTTTTAAAGTTGCTTTCTAATTAAAAAAAATCGGGCGCCTGGGTGGCTCAGTCGGTTAAGCGACTGCCTTCAGCTCAGGTCATGATCCTGGAGTCCCGGGATCGAATCCCACATTGGGCTCCCTGCTCAGCGAAGAGCCTACTTCTCCCTCTGACCCTCCCCCGTCTCATGTACTCTCTCTCTCTCTCATTCTCACTCTCTCAAAATAAAAAAATAAATCTTTAAAAAAAAATCAAGCTACTTGTTTGTCTGCTAATCTAATACAAAGGAAAGTAAAATGGAAAAACATGATCACAATTGTTATTGATAATATCACTCCGTTGATATTTGCCTAATTCACATGACCATTTGAGTGCAGCCTGAGCATGCACATAAATTTTGGAGCTTCACAATTGGTATTGATCATGGAGAGACTAATTTAGCTACAGCTATTTGTACTGACTGCTAAAATAGCTCAGATGCCTGTAGTGGTCATAATTCTGGTTGATCTGGGTCTGTGGAGGCATGAAAAAGATGAGCTCTTCAGTGTTTTTGAAATAATGGAAATCCAACCACATCTTTATATTTTAGAATAATAATACATAATATTTTAAAATACGATGTAGGTCAAATTTTAGTCCTCTATTGCCACTTTATTCTGCAATGCTTTTTTTGATCATAGTTTCCAATATACGATGATATTCTGATTATCAGTCTAGTCTCAGAAAAATGCTAACATGAACTGAAATTCCAGACTCTTTATTTGGAAACTGTTAATGTAAGAAGATCCTCTTGGTATATATGTACTTGTTGGCATGTGCATGACTGGGGACTGGTGGTCCTTTCAGGAGTTATGTGAAATGAGAAAAGCTCTTCCTCTACATGAAAATCTGTGGGTGATGGTAGGGATCCTAAAAAAGTCAAATCTTGCCTGGGGCTGAGCCTTTTGAAAATGGTGATCATTATTCTTCTGCCTTGTCTACCCCAAGAGGCTTTTCAGCTGGGGTAGAACTCTTCAGGAAGTGTAGAGAGTAATAAGCTTTATTCCCAGAAGGATGATATAGAAAATAATATTAATAAAGCTGGGGGAATCTAAGGCTAAAGATCTCAAGGATCTTCAAGATGCCATCTTATCAACCTGATTACAAGTACAAAATAGTCATCATTTCAGTAAAATTTTTATACCATTCTGAAACCTTAATAACTTAACTTTTTTTTTTCCATTTCACAGTAGTGTGTAATTGTAAAAACCTTTCAAGAAATAGTAAATTGGTGCTGGAGATTAGCTGGGAATTGCCTACGGTTTCACAGACTTCCTTGGGGTGGGGGGGAGAGCAGCTTTTAGATACAGATAAATACTAAAACTCTATAACATATGAGGTGAAGCAAAAATGATAAGACCATCTGTCCACCCTGGCCAAAAATACACAAGTCTAGGAAAAAAGAGGAAGGAGATAACAGAGTCAAAATAAGCAACAACAACAACCCCAAAGAATTCCTCGGCAGTGAAATTGCAGAATGAGAGGGTAGCATATCATAACCTCAAGAAAATTTTGCCAGATACAACATGCTTCAGATAAATTGATGAAGACACTAAGAGTTGTTACATGAATTCTTTTCCTGGGAAATAGTTACAGCTTTTCAGGAAGGAAATTAAAGAAAGTTTGGCATGTTTTAACAGCATTCCCTGTTTTTGAAGAGATTAGTGAAAGATGCATGGGTTGACCATAACATAAATGAAATATGTCATGCATTTAGTTCCTTCCATCACTCTGGAGAAACAGCATTTAATGGTTCAAAGGGAGGTCCAAAGTAAAGCACAGGCCTGTTTCTAGCCATTTTCCTCTAAGCCAGTTTCTTAAAAGTGGCAGGGATTTACTCCAACATGGGACTAGTCTAGGAGAGCTAGGTCTGGAGGCAAGAGTACACCACTGAGAAGGTAGCCCGTTTGGGCTATTTCCAAAGCGTGGAGACAAAGCACAAGGGAAGTATACTCACCCTCACCAAATATGACTTTAGTCCATGGGGATTTTTTTTCTAACTAGCATCATTATTTGCAGATGTCATGACATTTATATTCAGGAGGAGCATCCAAATGAAACTATTCAAATGAATAAAATGGCTTAAGACCATGGTGATGTACAAACACTAATATTTTAAAAATTTATCACCAATAATTGCTTAGAAAATAATATTGAAATAATTATTTTGGTTAGCAATAATGATAATGATAGGCTGGGGATGCATTTTTTTTTAAAAAATGTACAGGACTTACATCAAGAGTAAACGCATACTATTCTATGAAGTATTCTATTGAGCTTTTGGCATGTAAGTAGTATGACTGAGGAAACAACTTTAAATTTTATTCAAATTTGAATGACCCCTTATGGCTATTCTCTACTGCACTAAACAGTGCAATTATAGGTTTGGTAATGGAATGTAGCCCTTTCTACATATGACCTGCAAAAGAGTTAAACATCAAAATTTTTCAAGAAATCTGGCCATATGCACCAAGCTTTCCAAGTATTTCCTCTATGACCTAAAAATTCTGCATCTAACATTTTACTGTAAGAAAATAGCATGGAGATCATCCCCACTAAAGCGGCCCTACAAGAGATGTTAAGGGATTTCTCTAAGTGAGAAAGAAAAGACCATAATTAGAAGTAAGATCACTATATTGCACACTCAAAACTAATATAATCTGGTATGTCAACTATACTTCAATAATAATTTTTCATTAGTAAAAAAATAAAATAGCATGGTAAGTACAAAAATGTGTATGTAAAAATGTTTATTGAATTGAAAAAATGGAGATAGTATAAATTGCCTAAAAAGAGAGAAAAACTTAAATAATTTGGTGCACAAACTTACCACATCCTCCACATAACGTAATTTAACGTTGCTTCTCTTTTGTGGTCAGTGTCCTTGAGTTTCAGATACAATGAGACATAATAATTAAGGAACAGTATAATCAATGCCTAGAAAAATTCTATTACCCCTTATCTTATTCTGGAGACCACTATGCTATTACAATTCCTCAGTGAATTTTAGTTCTGTATGAATGGCTCATCATACTTATTTTTCATACTGATTTACTAATTACTGAAACTCTTAAGCTTTTTCTAGATACAATAAAGAAGTAGAGTTTTGAAACTTAGGTATGCCATAACATTGAATTGAAAATTTTTTTCTGATCCTCCTCTGTTAAATTACAAACTCACCGAAAGGTGGGAATGTTTCTTAATCAATAATATTCACCAGTGTTAGCATACACATAGTAGCCACACAATAAATATGTGTTGAATTAATTAAATAAATGACTTCTATTCCATTGGAGACCTGCCCTTTGAAATGGGGTAAAACATATCTCTAAGTCTGAAGAGTTAGTTCCTCAAAGCCTATCTGGTATGGATGAGTGCCAAATTCAAATTTTGGGGGCCAGTCATTGCCTAATTCTGAGTCTTGATCCATGTATCTATCATTAACTCTGCTTGGCATTTGGTTTTATTAATGCAATGATGATTTGAAGTACGTAAATTATTCAAAAATAAATAAGACATGGATTATATAAACTTCAGTAATTGCAAATTTTGATAAGCAATCCTGATAACTTACTAGCAATCACTTGTATATTTTTATTGGTGAAACCATAAATCACCCTACCTAATTTTGTCCTTTGATATTTAAGCGATAGATTACCCATTACTAAAATAAATAATGTATCTCTTGCAAGTTTTTTTTTCCCCCTCTGGAAATACTTGTGAAAAACAAGTTTAATTTTAAATTTAAGAAGGCTTTACTTCCCTTTTTTATCTACTGATATTTTAATGACATGGGCATGATATTTGTAGCAAAATAGAATTCATCTGAAAAATATGGGCTGTTTCACAGGGAAAAACACAAGAAACAAATCACAATTAAAATGTAAGAGAAATGGAAAGGAAACCCGTTGAATCAGTTTAGAACAGCTGCTACTGAACATAGAACAGAGAAATCTCCTTCAGAGGGAGATTTAGACCATTTCTTTCATCTCTTCTTTTTCTTTATTTACATATTTTTCAACAACAGATGGATTAGGACTAGCTGCGTCCCCATGCATGAATGTTTTATATAGGTATGCGATGCTTATTTTGGCTGGGTATGACTGAGTACTTTCTATTTCACCTGCCATGTGTTCTTTAAAGTGACTTTTAAGATTGGCTTTTAGGTTGTCTTGTTATCGAAATCTGGAGTTACGAAAGGAAAAACATATCATCCTTTTGAAATTCAGTCTTGCTCTTGAACTTACTGTTTGAAGACATATGGTTACCAGAAAGTTAGGCTCTTGGGGGTCTTGCTTTTTTTAAGTTTAAAGTATTAACTGTGTAAAAACCAGTTTCACCACTTTATATAAATGAGGCTGCTGTGAGGGTATCTTGTGATTTTCTTTCTAAGTGTACATTTTTTTGGCTGCAAATGCAGTAAATATTTCATATTTTTTAAAAAGTGTGTTTTACAGTTATTTTCCTTCAAATAACTCTTATAATCTTATAAATTTATAAACTTTTATAAATACCTTGAAGGCATAGAAGGCATGAAGGCATATAGACCTTTAGTAATATTGTCTTGTTTAACCATCAATTGAAAGACTGCTTCCTGAATATTTTTTATTTACTGGAATTTTTCTACATTTGGAGGAGGCTTATCCTCTATTTGGACAAGACTGTCTTTATAACTATAGTTCTTTTGGGAATTTAACTGTACTCATTCTAGATCCAAACTGCTTGGGTTAAAATCTCAAATCAAATACCTACTAGTTGTGTGAACTTGAGCAAATTATATAACCTCACCTTGCTTTAGTTTCATAATCTGCAAAATGGGGATAATATTCATACCTACCTCATAGGCTTGTCTAGAGATTTATTTGTTTTTTGTTTTTTTAATATATTGTCTAGAGATTTAAAGTAGTTACATATGCGATGGGCTTAGAAGGATTCCTGGTACATACTAAACATTTTCTCTGTTAGCTATTATTATCAATGTTAATTATAAATAATAAAAATAATTATTAAGCTCATTAATATTTCAGACTGTACTGTTTGATCAAAAGTGACTCAACAGCCATTTTAAAGCACTTTTAGGGTTTCTTGTAAGGCACAGTCTTTTTTGCAATCTTGTCTTTAAATATAAATCTTGTCTAAAAAAAATTTCTTTTTCTGATTATGATGTTGACAGTCAGAACTATGGATATCTCTTTCAACCTACCTTTCTTGCTTAGCTTCTCATTTGGCATTAATGGGGAGAAAAGGAAGGGCTCAATAGAAATGGAAGGGAAACATCCAGAAATCTCCCTTTCCTGTAACTGAAAATTAATAGCATTTATCTCTAGAATCTTTGGCTGTGAAATCAAATGTATTTCATTGGCTATGTAATCAAATGGATAAATGGATTTTACATAGAGTAGATGTATTCTAAATTATAATGGAGTAAGATCTGTAGCTAATTTATGGAATGGAATTAAATCTTCCTTAAAAATGTTTTTCAGTCTGTGGTCCATGAATCTCAGCATGCTCTTGAGTTGGCTTCACACAGTGCCAGTCTAGCCTTTCCTAATAGCTGCTTTTTACTAGTATTTCTCAAATCATCTATCTAGCTGTGGCGGTCTGCTTACCTGGTTTGACTGGAATGGGCTATATTTGCACTTATTTTCCTGGTGTGATTAATACTAGTGTCCCTTTTTATTCTCAAAAGTGTCAGAGTTTCAATGATACTTATTTAGTCGTTCTAGTCAAAGGCAAATCTCCACATCACGAAATTTCCACTCAATCAAAACGTACTAGGAAGGACTGGCAAGGTTTTATTATATTTCTCCAGTTGAATTTAAAAATTAAAATATTTATTCATAATTTTTTTCTTGCCAGAACTTGTGAGCCAGTGTCATTTTCCTATCTTTCTACAATGTTGTCTGACTACTATGCAAAGATTTCTTCCTTATTTATCTAGCAGGAAATAGCATCAACATTGCAAATCCAGTTTTACGGGTATATACATGTTTAAAATACACCCACAAATATTGGCAGTGGTTTGGATACTGTTCAGTTCATGCAATAGTCTTAAGATAGTCTTGCAAATATTTTTCCCTGGAAAATAATGATCTAGATTTGATGTTGTCATTTAAAAATTTGGGTATTTTTACCATAGATGTATATCTAGGAATTTTTAGATTAAGAGTATTTTCCTATCTTATGTAATTGGTTTGTTTGCTAAATAAAAGATTTGAAAAATTAGTTTGTAATTATGATCTGAAAAACATTTTAAGATGAATTCGATTAATCATACTAGGGTCGATTTCTTATGTTTTCATGATATTACCATAGAAAATATTAAGATAGGCATTTTCTGTCTGAAAAATGGCAGAACTCACTAATTATTAAAATAGAAGACACCACGGTGGCAAAATTAAGTAGGCCAGAAGTTTTGTTAATAAAGAATGTAAGTTTTATGGTAATTTATTTTAATAATTAAAAATAACTGAGGAGTAATGTTATAAAAGAAGATTGATGCTATGCTCCTGGAAAAGATAAAATTTTAACAGTACCAAAAATTTAAAAAATTAAAACTAGTACTAAGAACAAAGAATGGAAAATCTGTCCGATGTTATAGCTAATGATTTTATTGAACACTTGTAGAATTGGTTTCAAGGGAGAGATTAATTTTTTTTTACCTTGTAGTTTGAAATGACTTCATCATTTAGCCACGTGATCATTCTTTCGTAAGACGCATTCAAAAATAGTAGGTATTGCAAAAATATCAGAATCAGTCATGGAGCGTGCAGACCAAAACACAGCTGTTCTGACTCCCATGGTGATGCGGAATGTCTGCGTCCTATTCCCTAAACAGTGATTAGTATGCATTTAAGATTTAGGTACCCATTGAAGCTAGTGTAACAAATAGTGGGAAAATTGATCACTTCACATGTTCATAAAGAAAATATACCAAGGACTATGTTAAGTTAGCAACATTTATAGGTTTAGCATTAAACAAACACGATATTCTCCACCTAGTTACTCATTCCAAGTAGACGAGACTCAAAATGACAGAAGGAGGCAGAGTCTATATTTGAACTTAAAATATACAGCCCAGGAGAACATCCTGTCAAATACAAGATGACAGATAATTTCTCTTCCACCAAGTGCATGAAGTAATGAGTTTAAAACTGACTGAAATAAGACCGTATCCCAAAATAGTTATAAAGTCTGTAGCAAGAAATAAGGGCAGTGATAATATATGATACCTGCTATGTAAGGGAGAATTGGATCTACAGTGCTATACTAATGAACTACTAAATCTCTTCCTTATTTTTAAAGTATTAATTTTATAGACATGTACCCTGTAGATTTATGGTTTGCTTAACCACACAGAGGATAATTTTGAAAAGTAATACCAAATAATGATCCAAAATATTTATTTGCATCTCTGAGTTAGATTTATCCTTTGTTATTTCTTCCTATTTGAAACTACCAATGACTACCAAAAGAAACGGTGCTCTCAATGCACAAGAGCTTTTTTAGTCACCATCTATAGAGGATTCCTTTTAAATATAGTATTTCCATATATGTAGTTGCAAATTTGTCTATTTTTAAAATAAAATTGCATGTATTTAAGCTGTACAACAGGATGATTTGATATAGATATACATAAGGAAATGATTATTACTGCTATGATAATTAACATATTCATCTCACACAGTTACCACTTGTGTGTGTGTGTGTGTGTGTGTATGTGTGTGTGTGTGTGGTGAGAGTCCCTGAAATCTACTGTCTTCGCATATTTCCACTATACGATACAGTATTATTAACTTTAGTCACCATGTTTTACATTGGATCTCTAGAACTTATTTAGTAGAATTTTAATGACTATGAGCATTTGTACCGATCAACATCAGGTCCTTATTTCTATGAAACATCTTAAAATGGCCATTATGTAAATCTCTATAAGGACAAATTTATTATATTTTTCTTTTTTGATAAGTAGCGAGTTCACATGATTGGATGTGAGCTACAAGACAATAAATATAAATTCTTAGATATACAAATAATTCTAGAGAATTTTTGTTTGGTATTAAAACAGTTCCTTCCCACTAGGTGCCTCGTTGAGCTCTTATCCAGAAAAAAAGAGAAAGGATATTTCCCTTCCTGCTTTCTTTGGATCCTATTCTTCCTTACTCAGGCTGGTTTGGTCTCATTCTTGTCTTCTATTCCATGTTGACCTGTGTTCATTCATCTTGGGAAGACACTCTCCTTATATTAGATTTGATAGATTATTTGGGGAATTCTTAGTGTCTACAGCTGTAATTTCTCAATATTTAGAAATTCAGGGTTAGAATATTCATTGGTTGTATTTATTTAGCAATAGTTTATTATTTCCATTTGCTTTTTAAAACAGAGCCACGAAATCGCTGGAGGTTAGGAAGATGCAGACTGTCAACCAACATGTACATTTTAATTATGTGCACTGCAGCAGTTTGGGAATGCCTTCATCTCTAGGCTTCACCACTGTGTGTGGGGGAAATAACTTGGCATTTGTTGCAGAGAAGACAATATCTGACCTGAGTGGTATTTAAGGGATCTTCATCCATTATGAAACATAAAACGACAGTAATAAAATCCAATCTACTCTTTCTTATGTCAAATATAAACATCTTTTTAATGTGGCAACATGTGGCTTTAACATTATATGCTACCTGTACTTGCATAAAGCAGGGTGTCTCTGTATTTAAAATGTTTATCATAATTAACCTCTGGAAGCAAATTGGCTATTAGAGGTCAGAAGAACAGAGTGCGTCAACTGCCACATTTCTTAAAACAGACTTAATAATTATAGCAACCATTAATTGTATACCTGATATATGACAGAACTTACTCACCTTTTATGTCCAATCTTTATAACATTTTTGCAAGATTTCTATTATTCTTGTTTAATGTATAAGAGAGCTGAGGGTCAGAGTGATTAAGTGACTTTAACTCCCTAATTGATTCAATAAATATTTATTGATTACCTACTGTTGATTACCTAGTTTGTATTGGGCATGTTGCTAGGGGCCATGTATATGGTAGTAGAATGAGAAGGCCTGTCTCTTGAGCGTGTGGAGCTTCAAAGGTGACCTAGTGTTTGGCAACATCAGGAAGACTGAGTTGGCACTCCTGCCCTGTGGTTTTCTAATTGAGTGCCAGTAGCAAGTTGTGTGCCACTTTCTGGTTGTGTGCAGCTGACTAGGTGGCCAAAATTCTTGTTTAATAATCATCAATTTACTTCATCTGAGGATTATAGTAATGTTTGCATTATAGAGTTTTTGTGAGGCTTTCCTGGCTTAATAAGTGGTAATTGTTTAACAAGATGAGGGGCACATTACAGTGCTCAATTAAAAAAAAGTTATACTAATGCATTTTTTTGTGTTTCTTTTAAAGATTTTATTTATTTATTTGTCAGAGGGAGTACAAACAGGGGGAGCAAGCAGAGGGAGAAGCAGGCTTCCCACTGAACAGGGAGCCCGATGCAGGGCTCGATCCCCGGATCCTGGGATCATGATCCAAGCTGAAGGCAGATGCTTAACCGACTGAGACACCCAGGAGTCCCCATATTAATGCATTTTATAAAATCCTATGCAGTGTCAGAGACTATGGAACCTAGGTACCG
This sequence comes from Zalophus californianus, assembly GCF_009762305.2. Lineage (NCBI taxonomy): Eukaryota > Metazoa > Chordata > Mammalia > Carnivora > Otariidae > Zalophus > Zalophus californianus. Next base: position 141,058,820 of record NC_045598.1, on the reverse strand, counting down.
CATGGATTTTTATCCCTAAAGTCAAATTATATTCCAGGATGGAAGCTGAACCTTCATTACTCTCATCTACATTTCAACCAGAGGGAGAATAGAAGAAGCTCTTGGTCTCTGCTTATAAGGACATGTCCTGAAGGTTATACGATGCTTTTGCTCAAACCCATAGTTAGGAGTAAGTCATGTGGGCAGCACTTAACTGACGGTGCCCAAATTGTAAAGTACCTGAAACTTGCCCCTACTTGCAAGCTAACCAGTTAGGCTACCATAGTTCATCGATGCTGGCAGAAGCCACGAGACTCTGGGGAAATGGCAAAGGACTGCATTACACACAGCAGAGCAGGCGTCAGGAGCTTTATGTGGGCATCAGTTTCCTTTGCCCCTGATTCCCACAGGGGAACACATTTGTGGGCTCACGTAGATGCCACGGGCCCAGTGGATCTGTGTCACAACTGAGGAACCCTGTGCTTGGGAAACCCCAACCTTATAAGGGGACATCTAGAAAACTTGTTCAAACTATGCCCCAGAAGAATACATTATTTTTATTATCTGGCTGGGAAACAAATCTGTCTATTGCCTTGGAAGGAGAGCCTATGTCTAACTTCCAAGGATATATGCTACACAAACGTCTTTGAAATGAGAGTCTGGATCAAAAGATGTGCAGAAACATAGGAGATCTATGGAGAACAGTCTCCTGACATATTCTGGGGAATGGTGCACTCAAATAGAAATCAGGGAGGTTGGCTTAATGGGAAAGAAGAATTAGAAAACCGTTACTGGGAAAAGGTGATGGCAAATGCCATATCCCGTAAGGACTTAAGGTGAGGTTCAAATCCTCTTCCTGCCATTCTGTTTCAGAGAAACTGAGCTTGTCCTCACATGTATTCCTAGTCTTCTGCATCAATCTTTATTCCATTTTTCTTGACTTGGAACTTCAATCTAAGGAGCATGTACTGAACACTTGCCAAGTTCCCAGCATTATGTTAGGTCTAGGAAAATCATAATACTAAATGAAACATAAGCTCATCTTTCCGTGGCAGTACAACTTGGCCAACACAATTGGCTCAGTGACACAATTATAAATTATCTTAATTGTGGTCTCCAATTCTGGCCTATTCCTTTCACTGCTTGACTTCTCTGTCATTTGGTTGTTGGCCATTTTTACAGTCAAGATGAACACATCCCGGGCGCCTGGGTGGCTCAGATGGTTAAGCGTCTCCCTTCGCCTCAGGTCATGATTTCGGAGTCTGGGGATCGAGTCCTGCATCGGGCTCCCTGCTCCTTGGGAGCCTGCTTCTCCCTCTGCCTCTCTCTCTCTGTCTCTCATGAACAAATGAATAAAAAAGATCTTTTTTTATCTTTTTTGAAAAAAAAAAAAAAGACCTACACATCTCCTTTCTGATTGTTTTCAAACCGCATTGAATGTACCACCTCCTGCTGAAATCCGTTCTTCTCTCCGCCTGCTTCTGACCAAGTGTAGACAAACCTAGCGCTTTCACCGGCATAGCTGCATCAGCTGCCTATGAGGGATCAGAGTAGGGAGGTTGTGGGCTCCAATCGGAAAATGTTTAAATATTGAGTCCTGTTTCTTCCATGTGTACTTATGGTACTTTCTATAATTTTTATTTAATATTTAATTTATTGACAAAATGTCTTTTTCCCCGTCTGTATCATGTGCTGTATGTTCTGGTTCCCATGCCTTTTCCTCGATCACATTTTATAGCTTTAACCTTTTTTGCCAATATAGCTTACTGCTTCTGATGGTGGATTCTTCTTCTCCTGCCTGTTATTGCAATCTCAGTTTCCTTCCTGCTCTGCTGACCACACCAGCTCACAGCCTTTTGAAGTTTTGGAAAAGTAGCCAACAATGGGGAATAACACAAAAGCCTGTTACCTGCCCCCCCCATTTCTCTTTTCGTTTTACACTTTCCAAAGAAGATAATCAATGTATGGATGTTATATGAATATTTAGTACACAAAAATTTGAAGGTAGACTTAACATTTCAGAGAAAAAAACACACTCTTAAATGTTTTTGACAAACCTGGAATATGAATATCCAAGAGAAAAATAAGCCTATAGCTGTGGGCTCCGTGGGGACACATGCTATTGGGAGTAAATTCACCAGGCCTAGAAATGAGTGTGTGACGTGGTCACTGGGAGAGAAGTGAGGCTTCTCTCTCTATTCTCTTTACTGTTAGCCTCAAGTATGTCTCTGCATGAGCCCTGAGTGAGGCTTGGAGCTGTATGCTTCCTAAGAGGACGTGGAACAGGAAAAGAAATGGAAGCCTTAAATTACTGCAGTAGGAAAAAAAAAATGTGTTTGTTTGTTTGCCCTATAGTTTCCAAGGTAATTTTGATGTAGCTTACATGTGGAAGTAAATAAATTAGACACATCCATCATTAAAAATAAATGGAGTTATACTGGGATTGCCATGTTACTCACTGAAAGAAGATCTATGTGTTTTTGCAACAGGGTTACGTTGTCAAGAAGTTCATTATTAAGGACAAACTATAGGAATGAAAACAACCCACGGCCAACCAGCTAGAGTAGTGTTTCACTGGGGGTTGAAGCAATGACAGTCAGGGATTGCTCCTGAAAGTTTTATTGATTGGTTGTCATTTGTAAAAAGGTGGCAATAAGTCACAAAACATGACTCACTGAGGGGATATTGAGGACAGATTTTTTAATAGTTTGTGATTTAAAACCATTTGGGTCAAGAGAAGATACGGGTGGTGTGATGACTACGTGTGTTTCTGGATCTATAATACATGTTTGGGGAAGGGATATGTACACATTTTCAAAATTGATTCTAGATACCTCGCATGTCAAAGAGAAAACTAATTGTTTTCTTTGAGACTAGTATTTTTCTCCAGATTGCCTGGTACTCTGTAACTTTTGTAAGTTCTCTGCACCACTTCTCCCATGTGAACACATGGTCCCTTAGGAGGGACAACCAGGCACTCGGCAGTAGATTCATTCTGATGGCTCTGAGAATTTGAACTGCTCTCAGTCACCCTAATTTTTGTTTTAGTTTAATTTGGCTCAGAGAAAGCTCCAGTTAATTTCCCTTTAGGTTTAAGTAGAAAGTTGCCCTGGTAAGCTTTTGGCTGGTGGTTATTATTTTGCCTTTTTTAATTTATAATTACACTTCTAAAAAGAAAACATGTATATTAATGTCTTATAAAAATCAAACCAACTTAAATCTTTTTTTCTCAGTAACCAAAGTGGGTTTCAAAATAAAAATACTAAGAGCATTGTTGAAATGGAAGTATTAATTTAATGACACTAAAATTAAAAGTGGAATTTTGATGTAGTTTTACCTAATGGTGATAGGATAATTAGATAATTTTAGATACTGAAACTTTGAGGCATTAGAAAAATTAATAATAATTTCTTAAGACTTACCTTAATTGAGATCTTACCGTATGTTGCTATAATGTCTATGCATTTAGGACCTAGGCATACATCCTACTTTGCATAACTCAAATATGTTGGTTAATTTCTGAATACTGCAGAGTCTTTTATACATTTGATATGTGTTACTTTAAATACTAAACTTCAATATGATTAGAACTGGACCTAATCTTAATCTATGATTTATCTATGTTACCACATTACTGCATCGATGAGCCAATTATTTCATTTCTAGTGGCTAGTCATGAGGAGATGTATAAATTCTTAGCTAGAGGGTGGAAATTAGATTGTTCATTTTATTTACTTATATTTCCACTAATTAAACAAGTCCCTTCTTTGAAATCCTTTGAGGGCATACACACAAGGAAATTCACTCCCAATGACATTTCATCTACAAAATTAATTTAACATCTTTCTCCTCTACTAAAAAGACTGTGCCAAAGACAAAAATCCAAAGTTAACTTTTCATCAGCATACAGGGTTCTTCATGTTGATAGGGCATTGACTCAGGAGGCTTGAAGCAGAGAAGGTACTTCTTTTGGCCTGCATTAGCAGTCTTTTTTAATCACTCCTAGTTAACCAGTGAATGGCGAACCTCTGTAATTTGATTGATCAAAAACAACTCCAGCTAGGGCCAAATGGATCAGCTAGACCCAACTAAGCCAGACTCTTGCTTGAAAGGTTTAATGGCACTGATGGCCCAATGACTTTCCTAGAGAAATGTATATATTTCTGTTTGCTGCCTGTGCAATTTTGTACATGGCGTAATCATACAGTGACACCATGAAAGAGAAGTTAGCTCTCTCTTCCCTAGAAAAATATTTGTGAACTTGCTTATCCACTTGAGTAAGCATGACTGGCACAAACAATTTCCCAGTATTTTTGTTGTGAGCCCTTCCTCCTTTCTCTCCTTCCTTCCTTCCTTCCTTCCTTCCTTCCTTCCTTCCTTCCTTCCCTTTCTCCTCACCATTTTCTGTCTCTCTCCTTTTCTCTCTCCCTTCCTCTTTCCCTCCCTTCCTTCCTTCGGTTTCCTTTGTCATATAAAACAAACAAAATAACAATTCATTCATTCAAAAATATTTATTAGGGCACCTGGGTGGCTCAGTCATTAAGCGTCTGCCTTCGGCTCAGGTCATGATTCCGGGGTCCTGGGATGGAGCCCCTCATCGGGCTCCCTGCTCAGCGGGAAGCCTGCTTCTCCCTCTCCCACTCCCTCTGCTTGTGTTCCTGCTCTCTCTATCCGTCTCTCTCTGTCAAATAAATAAATAAAATCTTTAAAAAATATATATTTATTAAACATTTGCTATGTTCCATGCCAGGCACTAGAGATGCACCAATGAATACAATATGGCACTTTCTGTGTACAGTATAGTGGGAAAGAAAAACAGTAAACAATTATAAGATAGCATTTTTTCCTATCCACCAAGTGACTGTTGATACTAGATAATAAATTAGGCTCTTTGTAAGTATTAATGTACCGGCTGGATATAAGAAGTCCATTGTGCTGCTCTTGTGTTGATAGCAGGCAGTGAGACAGAAGTGATGTGGTTTAACGTCTAAGATTACTTAAGGATAGCACAGTTCCTGCCTAATAGCAGACCTTCAGCAAATGGTAGTGTGGCAGGACATAGCAGCTATTTCGGTTTCACCAGAGCTGTGTTCCACTTCACAACACAATCTTCAACTAAACCTTGTCATCTTCCCATCCTATGTATATAAGAGAGACCAGAAGCTTTACTTCCTAAAGCCCATTATTCAGACTTCTGCTTGGCTTGATAGCCAGCTAACACCAAAATAATCCTCAAAAGAACCTCAAAAACCTTTCTACTACTGAAAAATAGCCCATAAGTCTAATTTGGAAGTGGACTAAAAAGTCCAGAGCACTATGTACATGTTAATTTTAATGAGATGTATAAAACACTGTATTTACCAGGTACGCTGGGGTGGAACTGGTATCTGGACAACATAGATATTCAGCCTGAATCATTCATGCTGAAATGGTTTCTTTTTCCTTTTTTGGGAGAGAAATTTTCTCCTGAAGTTAGGTAAATTTTCTTAACTTTCAATTTCACTTTGCTTACTTCGATATGGCTATGCTTCTAAAACTCTGACAGTTTTTGGAGAGCAAAATCATATCTTCCTTTTAATAATTCTTTAACTTTTAGGATGACAGTCATTTCCACAAGGAGAATATTTAATAAAAATATATATTATTCTGAATCCAAAACCCATGAAGTCAAGTGAAGCAAAAGGTAGAAAGAGTCAGCTGTTCCAGACTCCTTACTAATTTGTGTGCTGTCACTTGCTTCTATTGCTTCTTTAGGGATTTCAGCACTCACCAAACTAGCAAGGCAAAAAAAAAAAAAAAAAAAAAATTACAGCATCTGGGCATTCAACCAAAGCTCACATGCTGTCATTACAACTGAACCACCTTGTGAAAAAGATTTGCTTAAATGATTTTTTTTTCTCGGTGCAGGTGCCTAAATTTGTCAAACTGTCTTTTTAGTTTGGTTGATTACTTTGGCTCTTGCAAATTTATTTATAACAGTATGTACAATCATTAACAGTGTGAGGTGACATATTCATTGTTGTTTTTCCCACAAGGTAGAAACAAAGTGTACTTATTGAGTGAGGTGATCACACTTTTCTACTGAATTGACCTTTTTTACTGTAACTTTATGTAACGATTTCATGATTGCTCTTTCCTGGTCTTTAAGCTTAACCACGAAACCAATTTTCTTAAGGGGGAGAAAAAAGTAATCAGTAAAACTGTACATCTGCCAACTCTGTATGAGCTAAATTTCTTTTCCAATTAAAACACAATGCCTCTTACATTTCTTCAGATGAGAAAAGTGTTAGGAATAAGTGCCACTTACAAGTAAAATTGTGAAAATATGACTTAATTAGCAAGGCATTTTTCACCCTGAGAATCCTTACCTGGTGTCAGAAACCAATAGAATGATGACATATTAAATTTTATATTGAGATAAATATTAACAAACTAATACTGTAGGTCTTCTTAGAGCAAAATATAGATTAAATTCAGAGAGGGAGAGACTTCTTAAAGAATTATAGGTGTTTGCTGTGCACCACCCTTCTGAAGTTTTCAAAGACTTTCAGTTTTGTCAACTTTAACTTCTCAGGTCACTGTCTTCTCCCTACTTGGAAGAAATAATCTGTTGTTTCGTAATACTGCAAAAAATTATATTACGTTGCTTAAAAATCTTAATGAAACCTTACTGACAATTTGACAATTTTAGAAGTTCATGTCAAGATAGAATTCCTTAGACTGATTTATATGCTGTTTGCATAACTAGAAAATAAGTCCCCTGTCTTTGCTGTAGGTGGGCACAGCCTACTTGGAGAATCATTCTCTCCTTTTAACGTTTGATATACTTTATTTTTTGTCTTTTTAGAAATGAGTGACTGACAATACTGTATTCTAATTAAGTGAAATTCCAAAGGCAAGTCCATGGACCAAATGAATGCTTGCTGCTATAGTGCTTTATCCATTTTTAATAATTTTCTAGGCAGTACCTATTTTCTCTGTTTTCATACACTTCTTTATCCTGCTCTTCCACTTTGTAAATCTTATTTGAGGAAATAGCTAGCCTTTTGGTTATAAAGGATCATGTAATAGTCACTCAGTAGTGCTACTACCCTGATCCTTCTGTCTCAGTCTCTTGAATTACTGATCAATTTTTTAGGACCTAATCAGCTTTTTCTTAATTTGTCTGTTTGACTACATATGAAGAAACACTGCTACTTAGCTACACAATTAAACTATATTTTTCATCATAATGCATCTTTTCATATTCTTAAATGCAACAAGTAATGGGATTTATATTGTTTTTATTCAGACAAAATTGTCATTATACTTTCCATTTTATACATAATTATCTCATTCTTCGTTTTCTTTTTTAACTACACAACATTTCTGTCACTTATGATTTATTGAACAAGCTGCTTATTTGAGATTCACAACGAATTAAAATGAATCAGTAAAATTTGGATATGTTAGTCTTTTACACTTAGTAAATACTTTGCAAAGTAGGAAAACTACAATCTTCCGTTTACTCTGAATCATTCTAGAACATCATAAACAACTTAATATTTTGGGGCCAAAGTTAAAATCATTTTCAGTATAAAAATACAGACCTGTTTCTTTACTATCCTTTGTTTACTGTAGTTTTTTTTTTTTAAGATTTAGTCATTTATTTTGTAGATAGAGCGCGGAGAGAAAAGAGATAGTGTGGATAGCAGATTAAGGGTACATGCATTTCAGTGCAGACTTGGGAAAGATAAAGGAAAGTAAACAAAGTGCACCCCTAGGATTTAGAACTACATTAGAAATCAGTGTGCCCTTGATTCAAAAATCCCACTATATGAATTCTAGGGGATCATCAGAGCACTTTCTTTCTGGCTTCCTCCCCTCCACTTTCTACTCCTCTCTAAGGGCAAGGCTGTACCAGAGGAAATTAACTACTCTACTTACAAGGAAGGTGCTCAAAGAAGAAATCACAAGGGACATTAGGTAATATTTTGAGATAAAATATGAACAAAATGAAGATACATATCCTGAAACATATGGAAAACAGATAAAAAAGTGCTTAGAAGTAAATTTATAGCTGTGGACATCTAAACAAGAAAAGAAGGAATAACCTAAACTTTAAGATAATAGAAATGAAAGCAAACTAAACTCAAAGCAAGCAGAAGGAAGGGAAAAAATAAAGATTAGGGCAGAAATTGATGAAATAGGGAATAAATTATAAATTTCTTAAGAACCCCACAAAAGTCCCTTTAAAAAGATTTTAAAAATTGACAAATCTTTATGTAGACTGACCAAGGGAAAAGATAGGAGGTTCAAATTATGGATATGAGGAATGAAAAGGGAGAGATTACTACCAACCATACAGAGATAACAAGCATTATAAGATAATCTATAAACAACTGGATACCAACCACTTAGATGACTCAAATGAAAGGGACAAATTCCTAGGAAGACACAAAATACTAAAACTCAAGGTGAAGTAGAATATCTGAATAGACCTATAAAAGATATTGAATTAGAAATTAGAAAACTTTCACAAAGAGAAGCCCAGGCCCAGATGGCTTACCTGGCAAATTCCACCAAACATTTAAATGAGAATTTCTTTCAATTCTTCTTATACACTGCAAAAAAGGAAAATAGAAAGGAACACTTCGTAACTCATTCTCTGAGGCTGGTGTTACTCTTTAATACCAAACCATTTCAAAATGCATGTACAAAGCTACAGTATGCAAGGAAATGCGATTCTTTCATAACAATTAGACATGTAGATCATTGAAAAAGAATTGGGAATTTAGAAACAAACTCTCCTATTTATACTTAATGGGTTTTTTTTTTTATTTTTATTTTTTATACTTAATGGGTTTTTAACAGAGGTGCCAAGGTAATTCAATGGGTAAATAATTCAGCAAGTGATGGTCCTATTGTGTTCTGAGCCTTTATTTTTTTTAAGATTTTATTTATTTTTATTTTTGCCAGAGAGAGAGCATGAGCAGGGGGTGGGGCAGAGGGAGAGGGGAAAGCAGACTCTCTGCTGAGCTGGGACCCCAATGCAGGACTCCATCCCAGGACCCTGGGATCATGACCTGAGCTGAAGGTAGACGCTTAACTGACTGAACCACCCAGGCGCCCGTGTTCTGAGTCTTGAAAAGAAAAAACTACCTGTTTTTGTTTGGTGGATCCTTGAGAAGGAAACAAAGACATTGATCCTCCAACACAGGGTGGTAATTATCCTAACAAGAACCGACAGCTTTCCCTCGCCAACATTTACCTAAAGAGGGTGCAGTATGGGACCTAAATATGCTTTACAAAAAAGCTATTACCTTGGGAAGTCAACCATGGGACTCTAGATTTATGTCAGGGCTGAAAGATGGGAATGTTTCCCCCCAAGAAACTTTGAGATCTGTGCTTGCATGTGAGTGAGGGAGGAAGTAGAGTAGCATGGTCTGCTCCTCCTTAAGCAGGACCAAGCTTCCAGGGTGACACCATACAACAGGAACAGTGGCATTGGGGGAGACTGGTCGGACTTGAGGGTTCACTCTGCTGTTTAGATATGGTCTCTGCTCTACCCTTCCTGGCTCTCTGCTACTGTTATGGTGTGTGGGGCGTCAGATAGGTAATTGTAAAAATGTCTGAGTGCTGACTGTGTTTACACCCAAAGTTTATGGAAGTATTCACACCAGTTATATGAACAAAATAGTATTGTAAAATCTGAATTCAAATAAAATAATGGATGTAAACTGGATTGCAAGGAGTGGGTAACTATTTTAGAAAGAGAGAGTTTAAAAGGCATTATTCTCTCCTTATTGGACACAAAACCTATTTGAAACTTCACTTCTACTATTACTCATGTTCTTTTTCATCTTCTTCACCTAATATAAAGATAGACGATGACTTACTTTCACCTTGACCAATAATAATACAAAATGGGCTTTAGCTTGCAGTGAATGTAGACTCTATTTAGAGGGGCTATACCACTGTTCCTTGTTCTCAGGAGACAGGTTGTACAAGAAAGAAAGGCAATATATTTTGACTTTTTAATTTTCCCCTTAGAAATTTTGAATCCTTTCATTATTATACAAGTGCTTCCTTATTTAGTGAAATCTAATAAATAACATGGGTATTTGGGCAGTTCCAAAAGGATGTTTTAGTGATAACCTTGAAAATCTTTCTACCGAAAGCAAGGTAATAAAAATACGGGAAAAGTGATATGGGAAAGTTATTGAAACCATGAGGGTATGTGGAAGAAAAGCAATAATATATAAAAGTTTTTGCCAGTCAAACAAGGTTCTATAACTTCAGAACTAATTATTTTGTGTATATTTTTCCATATAGTTTAACTTTTTCCTGCTTCTATCATGCGTGGGCTCCTTAAATGTAGTATTTTCACCTCAAGAAAATTGAAATAGGAAGAGGATGTGTGAATCAATATATTTTCTTGGTAAAACCTCAGTTGAAGTAGATCTAGTGTACAATATGATGGCTGCTGTTAATACTGTGTTGTATATTGGAAATTTGCTAAGAGATTTCCGGTTTCTCATCATAATGAAAGGTAAGCAGGTGGGGAGATGGAATGCAATTAGTTTGACTAATGACTGAAATGATTACATTTCACTGTGTATATGTATATCAGAACATCATGTCTGTATATATATGTAATACAACTTTTATTGACAAAAGAATTTTTTATTGAAGAAATTGGTAAGGGAAGTCTTTGAACCAATGGCCAACAGAGGTTCATATTACATAATAAATACAAATCATAAGATGCTTGAGCTATAATGGGAAATTTGGTTGAAAAAATTTTATTGTTATCAAATGATGTAAACATGTATAAAACACCTCCGTGAATCTACAAATTTTTGACAGAATCCACCCAAACTTAGAGTAGATTATAGTCTGGCAAATAGTCACAACCATTATCAACTGCCGACGTTTAAATTTGGATTGCAGGGACTTTCAATTATGAGCAAATGCATTAATGTAGTTATAACTCCACTGTATTTTTTTCACCCAAATAGACAAGTGAATCAACATGAGAGTATGAAAAAATGACTTTGAATTTGATCTAGTCGAAAAAGTTTCACCAAATTCAGTATTTTAAATATTTTAGAACATTACTTTTTTAACATTCCTTATAACTAATTTTTTTAAAAATCTATAGTTTTCATAGTAGTAAAAATAGTTTTCTTAAAATATAATTCACTTACCATTTAGTTCACCCAAGTGCGGTGTACACTTTAATGGTCCTTTGTACTGTAACTGAATTGTGCAACCATCACTTAACAATCACTTTTAAAACATATTCATCACCTCCAAACTAAATCCCATACCTACCAGCAGTCACTCCCCATTTCACCCCAACCCTTCTCAACATAGAAACACTAATTTACTGTCTCAGAACTGCCTACTGTATTCACTTCGTATTAGGAGAATTATATGGTATTTTATGACTAGTTTCTTTTTTTTAAAGATTTTATTTATTTATTTGACAGAGAGAGACACAGTGAGAGAGGGAACACAAGCAGGGGGAGTGGGAGAAGGAGAAGGAGGCTTCCCGCCGAGCAGAGAGCCCAGTGTTGGGGCTCGATCCCAGGACCCTGGGATCATGACCTGAGCTGAAGGCAGACGCTTAACAACTGAGCCTCCCAGGCGCTCCAATGACTAGTTTCTTTCATTTTGCATATTCCCAAGTTTTATCTATGTTATAGCATGCATTTTTTAAATTTAAATTAAATTAGCCAAGGTATAGTACATCATTGGTTTTTGATATAATGTTCAATGATTCATCAGTTTAGTATAACACCCAGTGCTAGTTACATCACGTGCCCTCCTTAATGCCCATCCCTCAGTTACCCCATCCCCCCACCCACCTCCCTTTCCACAAACCTCAGTTTCTTTCCCAGAGTCAAGAGTCTTATATCGTTTGTCTCTCTCTCTGATTTCTTTCCATTCAGTTATGTTGTAGCATGTATTAGTGCTTCATTTTTATGAATAGATACTATCCCATTGCATCCATTCCAGATAACTGATGAATCTGCCTCTAGCTTTTCCCCTACTTCACTCTTTACCATTAGAAAAATTTTTAGATAAGAACCTAGTTTCTTGATCTTGATTTTGTCCTTTCATTTATTTAATACACTGAAATATATTCTCTTCCAATGCTTCCCTGAAACTACTTTGAAGGGAAGTGCTGAAGGGAAGTACTTGAAGGGAAGGGAAGGGAAGTACTATTCTCCCAGTTGCAACATTTTGTGATCCCTTCTTTCTTATATTTGCATATAAGACTTTTCTAGATTTTTCCCTTTAATATTCTTCACTGTTGATGCAATTTTGAACAATTATGAAAGATGGAGTCTAAATTTTTGAGCCAGCTTGGTAATACTGTATTTGGTATCAGATGTAAGGAACCACATTTGACTAATTGCATGTTTGTGTGCTGCTTCCCAGAATATTCCTCATTGCCCACATTAAACTCTAAACTTATGTTTCCAGCTTTTAGGCATAGTTTGCAATCCTAAAGGGTCTCTGAAATTGAGTACTTTTCCTCCAGAAAACCACATACTAAATAAAGCCATTTCAGCTGCAAATTACCTTTTATGAATGAATGAATGCACCCTTTTGAGTGAATGATGAACATCATAGAAAACCAAATTTCTGAGTAAGAATATTTGCTTTAAACAGGATGCAAGCATTGCTGTCAAATTACTTGTGTATATATACAATATTTTTTCATCACTAATTAATTTTTCTATAGTTAACATTTTAATATTGGTAGGGGTCAATGTCCAATTTTTCCTTTATAGATGTGTTCCAACAAAAAGATGAGTATCTACTTCATTATCTTAAAAAATTAAATTATTACATAGAGATTAATTAAGTCACTTTTATGTATCAAAAGATCATAAGTCTATCCATTACTAACATTGCCTTTTCTATGACTTGGACTCTACAGATATTTTAAACTCATATTTCTTTTCTATGATTTTATAGAATACATGGAACATTGATATATTTCTTGCAATATTAATTATATTTTGATATAGACTAAAATACTATGGATATGATAATACTTTTTTAAAAAGATTTTATTTATTTATTTAGAGAGAGAATGAGAGAGAGAGAGAGGGCAGGGCGAGGGGCAGAGGGAGAGGGGGAGAGAGAGAATCTCAAGCAGACTCCATGCTGAGCATGGAGCCCATGGGGCTCCATCTCATGACCCTGAGATCATGACCTGAGCCGAAATCAAGAGTTGGATGCTTAACTGACTGAGCCACCCAGGTGCCCTGAAATGATAATACTTCTTTTAAGAAAAAAAAAAAAAGGAGCAGTAAATTGCAAAAATTTTTAGGAATCTTGCAAGAGAGAACAAGTACTTAAAAATTTTAAATATTGAAGTTTTAATAACCAATAAAATTGTAAAGCCATGCATGTTGAAAATGAATTGCAGAGACAATTGTCCTTTTTTTTTTTTCCTTTTGAGTCTGTTTAGAATAGTAAGTAACAGAGGGGGTTTTGAAATCAGATTATCTGCATTGAAATAACAGCCACCTCGACTTGTTAGCTGTTTAACTTTGGCCAATTTACTTGATGACTCTCTAAGACTTTGACTTTTTAAAACAGGAAGACAAACACTTGTCTTATAGTTGTTTTTAAAATTAAGCAACACAGATACTTTAAAATGACTATCTTCAGGGCAATTTAAACCTAATATACAGACAGCTACAATATACACATATACATGTGCATGCATATATAATTAAAAAAAATTTGATCCAACTATGCTCAACTTTTCTCAATAGTGTTGGAAATCCTTTACGATAAACCGTATGAGACCTTATAAACTAACAGATTCGTCCCCAGAAAACTTGAATCTGGAAAATAGAGCCAGCAGATGATTTAAATGTGTATATGATCTAAAGCAAACTGTCCTATTTTCTTTTTTTTAACATTTAATTTTCTTTTTGCTGTTTTTGAAGATCAAGCATTCAAGAGTTCTGCCATCTCATTTTCTGATCCATACATTTATATGCATGATGCGTTTCATTTTTAATCTCAAACTTGTGGTTCTTCTTCCCTACTTGTCTTCTCTTGAATTATTTTGCCTTTTTCTTTCCAGAAAGAGATAGCTATTTTATCTTTGCTTCTACAGCTTATGGCTTTCATGTGTTCCTATATTCATTTTCTTTAGCATATTCTGTTTTCCCCTATTGCTGTTAAGCTTAAAGCATGCTCTTTCCTCAAAGGCTGATGAATAGCTGGAGGCATTGGAGAAGAGGGGAAATTATTTAATGACATCTTTAGCAAATGTAGACATTCACCCAAGGTTAAAAAAAAATAGCGACACTGATTTTTTTCCTTGTAAAAAAAATATCCCTATAATTGTTATGCAAAATATTAACTTTCTAGCTTACCATTTGTGTATATTCTCAATCATAGAAATTAGTATTAAGACATAGATGTTAATATTTAAGAATTTAATATGGAATCTTTATAGGGTATATAATAGAACCTTGAAATAAGTAAAATATAGAGCACGTACTATAGTAAGTATAGGCCTTGTTCTCAGTGAACATTTAATTGATATAGAGGCCCCCTTGTGTTCATTTTGTTAGATGAATATCATTAAATTAAAATTACTAAAGTTCAACAGTACAAAACTTAACACCATATATAGGTTGTATAGAACAATTTATTAGGCAAAATCAGGAAGTTCATACCTATTTCTTGAATAACAGAAACCTTTGTGGAAATGGCACTTCATCTTTTCTGAAATATTGCCTTTTATATAATTGCAACAGTACAATTTGGGGCGCCTGCCTGGCTCAGTCAGTCAAGCGTCTGCCCTCAGCTCGGGTCATGATCCCGAGGTCCTGGGGCTCCCTGTTCAGCGGGGAGCCTGCTTCTCCCTCTCCTCCCCATTTGTGCTCTCTGTCTCTATCTCTGTCTCTCTTTCTCAAATAAATAAATAAATAAAATAAAAAAAAACAGTAAATTTTGTGTGATGAAATGATGGCTTTTGTACTTATTTATAGGGCCTATGGAGTGTCCAGATTTTTTCCCAAGAATTATCTTTTGCTAAAGGAGAGGCTTTCCTTGATATCCAGGAAGAGTCTCAAACCTTGTTTCTCAAGGAGACAACATTAGCAGGAATAGTATATGAACCAATGCCTTCTTGAGAGAACATCGTGAGGCAGTTTATATTTTTGTAAAACGAAGAGCCAAGTAAACATAAATGTCTGAAAAGACAGTATCGTCTATTTTAAAAATATTTGATTGATAGTCTTTCCTGCTAGGTTATACATTTCTTGGGGATAGGTGTTAAATCTGCCCATTAAATATAGTTAGTTCTCATAATTGTTGAATTAATGAATAAATTAATATGAAATTACATATATATATGTAACCATAATGCCTGTTATGAAGAAATAAACAAGCTGTATTTCTTACTTTGGGGGCTGCTAAAAAATCTTTGAAATCTACATTCAGAACTATTCAAAAGCAAGGACTAGAGAATGGACCTGAGCTTTGTTTATAGTTCCTGCAGGAACTATGACATAATATATTTAAATCCTTAGTTTTGGTGATTGGCAGAAACATTGACAGAAACATACACTTGTGATAACCGCTCAAAAACCAGGAGTGCAAAATCAACTTTTGATACATACTGGCCATGGTAGAAATTGCATTCTGCGTTTGTATCTACAGAAATTTTAGCATATTATTTAGTGTATATCCTTGGAATTCAAATCTTATTGCGAGTTTTTGTGGAAATGTACAAAAACCCCTTTCTCTGATCTCCCTTGAAGAGCTTGATCCACGATCTTTAGGATCTTATTAGTGGATTCTGCTGGTTTTTCTTAAGTACACTCATAATGGCTGATGATAACAACAACTGGTCATCATGACTTCACATTAGGCACCTATATTACCTATTTAAATCTATACACTAATCCTTCCCAGGAGATTACAATTATAGTCTTCACGTAACCCAAGTGTCAACTGCCTGAGTGTCTTTTTGGTGCTGTCTTTCAGGTAACAGTCACTTTGACTGTCTTGGCTTTCCCTTTTAAAATTGTCATCCTCCATTGTTTTTGAAGAGGGCGGGAGTGGGGTTCTGGTGGTGGTAGACCACCTGTGCTTTCAAATTCGTGTTGAATTTTGTCTCTCTCTTTTCTCTCACATGATGTGACCCTTCTTTTACCTCTATCTCACTGATTCCCCTAAAGCAGCACCCTCACAGGACACCTCTGTGTGGCAAGACTTTACGGGAGGCATCATCAGGGAAAAGCAAAGGAGAGAACTCTTCCCAGAACTATAAACAATTTAAAATTGACTGATGGACATACGTGTTCTTCAAAGTCCTTCTGTCCTTCTTGCCTCCAGCAATTTCTCCCCCAGCCACTGTTCTCTTTAGGCTCCATACTCCTGTCAGGGGTCTGGGCCTTCTCTCCATTTTCGTCTGACTTTGCTTCTTTGTCTCCTTTTCCAGACTTTCCTCCCATCATCTGTCCTGCAAAGGAAACATCAAATACCTTTTATTTCATCATGCAAAAGATTTTTGCTTGGGCTTGATTCTTTTCAAGGTCTGCCCACGCTGGAGTTTATCTATCTCTAATCTAGATGTTCTAATCAAGATGCCTGGTTTAACAAAACTTGGGAAAAATGCTGCATTATTTCACTTTAATATTTGTTTCTTCCATTTTAATATGATCAAACTATGGCTTAAGACTAAACAGCAAGTTAAGTAGCAAAGCTGGGATTGGAATCAGGCAGTTCCCCACATTTAGTGGATGTACTGTGGAAATGCTACTTGATAAGTAATAGTGACAGACTCTTGGCATCCTGAAAGCTCATCTTTCTGCTTTATGTCTAACCAAGGTTGCTTCATCTTGACTAAATTTTACACAGGTTTTTTCCTGACAATAGGCTCCTGATCTCCCTTTTCTTAAGACTACTTACTCCAGAAAAATTTCAGTTATAAATTCTTTGTCTATTTGTGATCTAAATCTTCCAGTTCTTTGACAGTTTTATATCCTAGGAATGTCTTTTTCAAGGATCTGGGACCCATCCCATTAAAATGTAATCATTGAAGGAGAGAGTGTCCCCTTTCTCCAAGTCTCTGAGTGTAGGAGCCTAACTTTGATACGTGACAATTAGCAAACACAGATGGCCTAATCACATTGGTGAACCTCCCACTTAACGTTCTCCAGTACTTTTCCACTAGCTCATCAAGTGTTAAAAATTCCTCCTGCCTTTTCTTTCGGTAGAGTTCAATCTCTCTTCCTTATTGCAATATTGTGGAATGACGTATCCCTTGTCTGTTTAACTCTCTACAGTGCATTTTTCTTTGACATGTCTCATATCCAAATATCTGTGCATTGCTGAAAAAATGGAAGGTGCATACCTAATATCATAAACACCTTCAAATACATTGTTTCTTGAAAATTGTCCTGCAGTTGTAAGAGTATTCTGTTGATTAGCCAGGTCAAAGCTACTATCCTGTTCCTGTTGCAGAAGGGACATCCTGTGAGGTTTTTTTTTTTTTTTTTTAAATGAGGCTGAATAAGTCTGTCTTTGGCTAAACTACCATATAACAAGATGTCCTTATGAAGACATAGGTGAGAACAAATATGGCTGCCTTTTTAAAAGGAGGATTCTCATGCATGACACTTAGGTTATGTCACAAAGTGCTGACACAGTTGTCAAGTTATTTGTATTGAGTTTTCAAGTAATTCATGCCACATTTACCAAGTATTCAATTTTAATTCTTTTTCTCAAATGGAATCTGTGACCTAATATGTTATAAATTAACTTTTATAAGGAATTCTCTGTGCTAGATTCTCTCAGATAATGGTACTGAATGCTTTCTTTATAACCTAAAACCTCAACCATAACAATCTCTATTATCCAGACAGTTCTGAGATGGCTTCTGACCACCACAACAAAAACAAACAAAACAGTCTCCTATTCTTTTGAATTAGAATCTATTTCTGGATATCTGCTTTCATTATGAAATAAAGCTATCAATCTAACAGCTTATCCATATGTATTTTTTCTCTCAATGCCAGTGTCAGGCAATAGAATCCAAAGCTCTCTACTAATGGTTTCTTTAGCAAAACCTTTGTCTACCTGCCATGCTAATCTCTGGCTTCAAATTCAGGATGAGATCTATTTTGTTTGGTATTTTTTTTTCCTTCCCTCATTTCTCCTTCTCTCTATTTTTATTTTAACAATGTGATGGAAAAATATAACTAATCCTGTATGACAGCAGGCTTAATATCTACTTAGTTTCCATCAACCTTTTTGAAATCATGTTTCACAGCAGTCTTACTTAATTTCTGAAAACTATTTTAGTCCCCTGATTAGTGAAACCCCAAATACCAAAATGTAACATACAATGTGGCTCTATCAGTGTGTATGTTTAAGTCTGATTATGTGTGTCTGATTTTGTGTGTAGCTAGTTATTCATAGAGCAATATACCCATATGAAGATAGGTATATTCATTTGCATATAATGTTTTCTCCATGGATTGGTTTGTATAGATCATTGCTAAATAAACCTTAGAAGCATTTTCTAAACATGAACCTGAATTGCTTGATAAAATATAACTGTTTATTTTCAGAGTTTTGAAATATCAGCTTAAAGTGTATTTTAAAGTCATTTAATTTTGATTAATAAAATTTGATGTGCTGATATCATACCCTTTTAACATCTTAATCACTCCATGTCAGGCACTGTATCAGAGATTAAAATTTCAAAGACAAATAAAACATGTTGCTATTCTTAGCAGTGGTTCTTCACCCTGTGTACATCTAAAATCACTTGCAGAGCTATGAAATCTTATGGGCCCCATTCCAGGAGATGGTGATAAGCTTAATTTTAATACTGTCTCATAGTTTAATTTTAATATTATCTTATAGTCTATAAGAGGAGACTGGAATGCATTTTTGTTTTAGAGTCCCAAAGTATGAGGTCCTCCTTCTCTTGAGAATAATAATTGGTAAGCCATGCCCACTACTTAGAAGTCACACTCAGCTTTTCATTGTCTCATTCTTAGGGCTGAAAATTGCCAGGTTTTAGACAAAAATTTGTAAAATGAAAGAGCCCAGTATATTCAAGCATACAAGATGACTTTGTTGTAGTAGTGCTAACTGTGGAATCAAAGAAAAAAATTTTTAAATTGAAAATTTAAATCTGTAGCGTTGGAGAGATTGAAGGAGATTTTGTATCTCCACAAAACAAAACAAAACAAAACAAAAATAAGAGTAAGATGCAATACAATGGAATGATTAGAACAAAAGAAAGAATTATTTTAAATGGGTTAAACAACAAAAATTCAACTAAATAAACTTAAGGATCAATTAGCTTTATTCAGCAATTCATGAATTGGGCAGCATCCCACCAAGAAACAGGAAGGAGCTCTAACAAGCTATAGAAAAGGAAAAGTTCTTAGAGGCAGAAAGAGGGTGTAAAAAGGAAATTATTATAAAGAATGCATTGTTTCAGGCAAGGTCACCCTCCTAAAGGGAACAGAATAGGTCTATAGAGTAGATTATCTCATTAGAGCTAACCAAGTAATTTCAGATTGACTGGTTAAGTTACATTCCTGGGAGAGGTTGAAACTGCAGTTAGGTTAGGTATTAAGTCTTGGTTTGTTGACATGGGGCTTAACACAGTGACTCCATTAGGGACAGTTGTCTTTATTTTTTTTTTAACAAATGTTAAGTGTGAGTGTAGCAATAAAATTCAGTGGAATGGTTGGAAGATAAGGAAAAAGAAATATCCCAGAAATATATATGACAAAGGAAATCAGGAAATATTATTTAAGTGTAGTTAATTAAAGCAGGAGGTCAAACTTCCAACTAAATTGGTATTTGAGAAAGAGAGAATAGAGAAACATAAGGAAAAATCATCAGAGAAATAATGCAGGGAATTTTCTAGGATGAAGAGCACAATACTTTGGAGTAAAAGACCTATTTAGACTAGACACCCATTCACTATATTGGGAAAAATCAGGAACACCAAGGCTAAAGAGAAGATTCTAAAATTCCAGAGGGAGAAAGCAAACAAGTCAGAAACAAAACAGACCACCTACACATAAAGGAAATAAATGGACTTGACTTCAAAATTTCAACAGCAACAGTGGATTTAAGAGGACAGTGAAGAATGCTTCCAGGAGTGCCTGGCTGGCTAAGTTGGTAAAGAATGTGACTCTTGCTCTCAGTGTCATGAGTTAAGTCCCACGTTGGCCATGTACTTACTTAAAAAAATGTTTTCAAAGGTCTTTACTTTTCTATTGATAAGTCTATGCCTAGAGAAATTGTCAGTCAAATGTGAAGATTGAGTGGAAGACCCTTTAGACATTTAAGACATCATAATTCTTATTTATTATGTATCCTACTTAGCATGTTAAGAGGTACTTCAGCAAATTGAAGGAGTAAACAAAAATCAAAAAATAGATTTAAACCAGTGAAGCAATGAAGGAAAGTCCAGAATAAAATGGATACATAGGTTTAAATGTCAAGATTGGGACAAAAAGAAAAATTGTCCTGGGAAGATAATTGATGTCCATAGATTTTTTTAATGTTTTAAGTTTTTCTTTAAATTCCAGTTAGTTAACATATAGTGTAATATTGGTTTCAGGAGTAGAATTTAATGATTCATCACTTATATATAATATCCAGTGCTCATCACAAGGGCCTGCCGTAATACCATACAAAGAAGTTACCAAACTCAACACCCATAAAACAAATAATCCAGTTAAGAAATGGGCAGAAGACATGAATAGATTTTTTTTCCCAAAGAAGACATACAGATGGCTAACAGACAAATGAAAAGATGCTCAACATCATTCATCATCAGGGAAAAAACAATCAAAACTACAATGAGATAACACCTCGCACCTGTCAGAATGGCGAAAATGAACAACACAGGAAACAGCAGAGGTTGGCAAGGATACAGAGAAAGGGGAACCCTCTTACACTGTTGGTGGGAATGCAAACTGGTGCAGCCACTCTGGAAAACAGTATGGAGGTTCCTCAAAAAGTTAAAAAGAGAACTACCCTATGACCCAGCAATTGCACTACTAGGTATCCAAATGATACAAAAATACTAATTCGAAGGGACACATGTTCCCCAATGTTTATCAGGATTATCAACAATAACCAAATTATAGAAAGAACCCAAATGTCCATTGACTGATGGATGGATAAAGAAGAGGTGATACATATATGCAATAATATATTACTCAACCATAAAAAAATGATGAAATCTTGCCATTTGCAATGATGTGGGTGGAAGTAGGATGTCCATAGATTTAGATACCATAATGGTGGAATTTGAAAATACATGAAAAAAGGAAATAGATTAAGTTTTTTCTTAAAGGAAATTAGTAATATCAAGAAAAATAAAACCTTCTAAGAATTGAATAGTAGAATTCTCAAAATTATATTTTTATATTTTTATATTTTATATATAAATATTTTATATTTATAAAATTATATATACAATTATATATAATTTTTATATATATAATATTATAAAATTATAAAATTATAAATAAAATTTTATATTTTATATATAAATATATATAATTACATTGACCAATTATATGATTATTACAATAATCAATATTTTATAATACCATGAAACCATAAAAGTACATTTATTACAAATGTTAAAATCAACTAAAAACCAAAGAGCAGAGAATGTAATTGTACTGATTTAATGGGATCAATCTTGACAATAGGAAAGTAAAAGTACCCAAGAGAAAATTGAATAGTAAAAGGAGAAGGAAGAAAGAAAATTATAAGGGTATTGATATTCATATCCTGATATTTTAATGCTTAGTGCTTAATGCTTAATATATACAATATTAATGCTAATATTGTATATATTCTGTGGAATAAAGAATAAAAAATATAAATAACATTATTTAAATATACCAAAACAAAGCAATAGAGTATCTAAATTTGGTGATGTAAATTTGCTGAGGGTAAAAGATAAACTGGGCTCGGTCAAATACACCATAACCAAAAAAAGCCAACCTCATTTACTACATTGGTAAAGGAAGAATATAGCAACATAAGTATAGTACTTAGAAATATGGGAATAATCAACAGGGAAAAGAGTAGTGAGAGATGAACAAGTCAAGGATGAAGCAAGATAATGTTTTATTTGGTTTTTAACAATCTTATTTTGTTTTAACACAAATTCATAGGTCAATTTAATAAAAATATACAAGTTGAAAAATAGAAATTTAGATACATCTCTACAGTTACGACATTTATTAAGGTAGCCAAGCTCTGCTTTCTAGCAATTATTTTCTGATGGTGACCAGATGGCAGTCACCGTGGGGAATAGCTGACAGTCTCACATTTTGCAGTCCTTTCTAAAATCTAATAAAATTCACACTCAGTTTATTTGATCCTCGTTATTCTGACTACACCCTACTCCTTGTCATACTTATAGCTGTTATTGATTTACTAAGTATATTATTACACCACTATCTTTTAAAAACATTTTTAAAATTTAAGTATAATTAGCATAGTGTTATATTAGTTTCAGGTGTACCTTATAATGATTCAACAATCCTATACATTTATCAGTGCTCATCAACATCAATATTAATTCCCTTTTTTCTCAATTGCTTTTTTTTTGTCTTTACCTCTGCCTTCTGTATTAGAATGTGTTGACAGTCTTGATGATTCACTCTTGAAAATTGTATGTTCCCTTATATTCTTTTTTTTGACTTCGTTTTTTATTTTTTTTATTTTTATTTTTATTTTTTAATTTTTTATTGTTATGTTAATCACCATATATGGGGCGCCTGCGTGGCTCAGTCCTTAAGCGTCTGCCTTCGGCTCAGGTCATGATCCCGGGGTCCTGGGATCGAGCCCCGCATCGGGCTCCCTGCTCGGCGGGAAGCCTGCTTCTCCCTCTCCCACTCCCCCTGCTTGTGTTCCCTCTCTCGCTATATCTCTCTCTGTCAGATAAATAAACAAAATCTTTAAAAAAAAAAAAGAAAAAAAAATCACCATATATTACATAATTTGTTTTGGTGTACTGTTCCATGATTCATTGTTTGTTCATAACACCCAGTGCTTCATGCAGAACGTGCCCTCCTCAATACCCATCACCAGGTTAACCCATCCCCCTACCCTCCTCCCCTCTAGAACCCTCAGTTTGTTTTTCAGAGTCCATCATCTCTCATGGTTCGTCTCCCCCTCTGACTTACTCCCCTTTTCTTCCTCTCCTGTTATCTTCTTCTTTTTCTTTTTTCTTAAAATATGTTGCATTATTTGTTTCAGAAGTACAGATCTGTGATTCAACAGTCTTGCATAAATCACAGCGCTTACCGTAGCACATACCCTCCCCAATGTCTATCACCCAGCCACTCCATCCCTCCCACCCCCAACCACTCCAGTAACACTCAGTTTGTTTCCTGAGATTAAGAATTCCTCATATCAGTGAGGTCATATGATACATGTCTTTCTCTGATTGACTTATTTCACTAAGCATAACACCCTCCAGTTCCATCCACGTCATTGCAAATGGCAAGATCTCATTCCTTTTGATGGCTGCATAATATTCCATTGTGTATATATATACCACCTCTAATTTATCCATTCATCCGTTGATGGACATCTTGGCTCTTTCCACAGTTTGGCTATTGTGGACATTGCTGCTATAAACATTGGGGTACACGTACCCCTTCGGGTCCCTACATTTGTATCTTTGTGGTAAATACCCAGTAGTGCAATTGCTGGATCGAATGGTAGCTCTAATTTCAACTGTTTGAGGAACCTCCATACTGTTTTCCAGAGTGGTTGCACCAGCTTGCATTCCCACCAACAGTGTAGGAGGGTTCCCCTTTCTCCACATCCCCGCCAACATCTGTCATTCCCTGACTTGTTAATTTTAGCCATTCTGACGGGTGTGAGGTGGTATCTCATTGAGGTTTTGAGTTCCCTTATATTCTTGACATTATTCTCTTGTCATTCTTCTTATATTTGTTTTTAGTTTCTTTTCTGTCTCTTCAATCAAGTTATCTTCCTTGTGTTTATTAAAGGTCTCTAGCCCTCTCTCTTTTCATGTACCCCTTTGGGTGTTCACCCCTATAAACATGACTCTGTGTAAAATCTCCCAAACCTATATTTAAAGTCTGACTTATTGAAGGTTATTCTTCTCTGCATAGAGTTAAACTGTACACCTCTTTTTGAATAACTCATTAGCACCTTAAACTCAAAGTGTCATGAACTTAAAACTATTCTTTCTCTACCTGCCCCTTTTCATCAATCTACTGTTCACTTGAAATACACCTGTTACACATTTGTTTTACCACCATTCAGGATAAACAACACTCTGGGGACCATCATTGGGTATTCCTTCTTACTGATCATTCTTTCAGTCACCAAACCTTGTTGACCCTTCCCTGTGTAATAACGTCAGAATAAAGTCTCCTCAACGCTTTAACTTTCATATTGTCCTAGATGTCACCCCCTTTCTTATTCTTTATTCTTTTTTATTTTTTAGAGAGGGAGAGAGGAAGAGAGAGAGGATGGGAGGAGGGGTAGAGGATATGAGAGAGAGATAGAGAGAATCCCAAGCAGCTTCCATGCCCAGTGCAAAGCCTGTTGTGGGGCTCCAGCTCATGACCCTGAAATCATGACCTGAACCTAATTCAAGAGTTGGACATTCAACCAACTGAGCCACCCAGGTGCCTCTAGATGTCACCCCCTTTATAAAAAAACTTAAGGGCTCTTATCTTTCATTATTCCCCTTTACAAATGATCTGTCCTAGCTAAAGTAGGTCTTTGAGTTTCCCTAAAAATGCGATGGTCATTTTATTTTCAAGTTTTTTCTTTCAAAAAAACCTGGTACCTCCTTACTTCATTTGCTTATATCCACCCATCTTCAAATAGACCTTGATCCCATTCCCTTCGTAAAATCTTTATTCACTCTGCCTGTACTTGAAGATTGTTCACTCCTTTGAAATTTGTAGAATTTTCTATCCATACCAATTACTTGGCATTAAAACTGTTCTATGTGTTAGGCCATAACATTTTTCTTTCCTTGAACAATGATTTTTCTTACCCAGAATTGCCAAGGATTTCTTAAGGACAAAATGTATCATATGCTCCTTCAAATTATCAGCATTTAACAGTGTGTCTTATACATAGTCTATTCTCACTGTATGTTTTATAGAGAGAGAAATAAAACAAATCTTGGAGAATACATTTTCCCATCTTTCCCACACAATTTATACATTTAGAGAACTATAGTAAAGCACTAACTTTGTATGGAAAAATGATTTTTTTCACATCATCATGTATTAGGATAAAAAATGTTAACAGGTGCACCTTAATGATTATGAGAAGCTTCATATTCTATAGCTGATTAAGATGTCCTAAAAATATCCCTCTAGGAACTATGGCTGTTACCATATAGTTCATTGAATAATAATTTTAGGTTAGCAAAACAACACATATTATTGAAGAATATACTTTCTAAGTTTCCACTGAAAATAATGGCTTGTGATTATTTAAAATTCATTTTTTTCTCTCTGTAAATATTGTTCTAATTATTTGTTTTATGAGATTCATAGAACAAGTATTTAGCCAAATTTTCTCAGTAAACATGATGTTGGCTTGGGACTAGGGGCATAATGTTCAAATGAGGTTTTTAAAAAGGTAAACCAGAAACAATTTAA
The DNA here is from genome assembly GCF_009762305.2 of Zalophus californianus. Classification (NCBI taxonomy): domain Eukaryota; kingdom Metazoa; phylum Chordata; class Mammalia; order Carnivora; family Otariidae; genus Zalophus; species Zalophus californianus. The sequence continues at coordinate 141,033,147 of NC_045598.1, read as the reverse complement.
AAGATAGATAAGACATATGGAGGAAAATAGTCATCTGAATCTTTCTCATATCAAAATTGTCCATTTAGCCATGATCAGCTGATTATCAAAGATAAGAGAGACAAAAGGAAATTGGACAGTGGTATATGCATCTTAATCTTATACTTGTGCTCTTTTCAAGACGGAGTCCTTAATTTACACCTAGGAATAATTCCCTCTCAGAATACTGGATTATGATTACTTCATGCATTTGTGATTCAGCTTAGTTTATGTTGCAGTTAGTAAATAACCCCAGAATCTTACTATCTTACAACAGGCATTTATTTTTCACTCATGTTACATACTGATCCATGCTACCTAGAGTACTGCTGCCCACATCCTCACTTTAGGTCCTCAGCTGTTAGAGAAGTCTCTAAGTAGGATACTGCTTTTATTGTGACACAGGGAAAGGGAAGCATGGTAGTACTACATGATGGATCTTTAAGCTTCTGCTTAGAAATGATATGTGTCACTTGTACTCTTCCCAATAACTAAGGCAAATTCACGATCTATCATCCACTGGGAAAGGACAGTAAATAATTTGAACAATAATATATTCTCCCACAATTTATTCCCACTATCACATATATTCATTTACCTTCTTTCTGCATATAAAACACCCCTACTTTCTTCCCAAGAGATAGAACTTAAATGTCTCATCCATCACAGCACCATGCTTAAAGTCCAAAGTCTTCAGGATGATCTCTGCATTGGTTTGGGGTGTGGATTCTCCTGATCTAGAGATTTATGCAAGTTATATCACCTAGACACTCAATGTATAATGCTGGGAAGGTAACTTCCAATAAATATTCCCATTAAAAGAGGGGAGAATGGGCAATGCCTTGCAGTCATCTGTTTGTTACATATCCATTGAAGTCCAGCTGTGGATCAGTTCAATGTATTTTCACTTTGGGACTCAGGCAGATGGATTAGTTTCTGTCTGGGCCATTCTTGAGCTCAGAGAAGAGTAAAGAGGAGGTTGGAAACATGACTCTTAAAGTTCTTGGGGACACACTCATAACTGCCACTCACATTTTATTGCCCAAGAAAAGCCACACAGTCAGAACTGACTTCAAGAGCTCAGGAATAGATACAACATATTTTGAAAAACAGTCCAATCTACCACATTAAATTAGCCTAAGGCTAATATGAGTTCAAGTACACAGGCAGATTTGTGTATATGGATCTATTAAATACACACACTACAGAAAGAGCAAGAATACCTTCAATTTTTTAGTATAATATATGATGTAGACTATTTTCTTTAAGAAGGGAAAAATATTTAGAAATATATCAAATTTTCCCTAGCATATCTCTTCATGAATTCCTGGCTTCTTTGATACATGGGATGATTAAAGAATAATATGTTTGCCCAAGATGATATGCCTCCATTATTTATAATTGCTTTATATTATCTAAATGAAAATCAGCTAATTGAAGTCCAACTTCATCTCTCATTTCTTACCTTCCTTCACTGAAAGCTTTGCATATACAATATATAACAAAATGTAGAAGAATCGAACATTGCTTGCCAAAATAAGTTATTGTTCAAACAAGTTCAAATTGTATTTTTATGATGATTTAACTTTTAACACTGGTGATAATGTCGAGAACCAGTCCTTGTAGAGATGGGAGTTTTTAGTAAATGTTTTTGAAATTTGGTAAGTTCATATGCAGTGGCAGAGGATTGCTCTGAATTCTTTGGATTGTATTTTTCTGTCACACTGATCAATAATCTGCCTGAGAAGCAATATAGTGAGAATAACCGATATTTACTGAGTATTCGGTAGTTCCGATATCATAATGAACTCACCAGGAACCGAAATGGCAAGAGTCCTTCTGTGACAGTGCTGCTACCTTATTTGTAGTTTCACCTTTGGTCTCTAATAACAGTATCTACTCAAAGAGAAAATAACATGATTTTTGCTTTAAAATACAATATATTTCAAATATATAAACCAGTTTTGGGTAACAAATATTCTTAGAGTGAAAGAACATTATGTTAATTTAAAAAATGGCTGTAGCCAATATTAGCTAAAGACATTTGTTTGACAATGCTAACATGTTTTGAGAAAAATCTAATTTATCTTAAAGAGATCTGCTATTATTTACCTAGTCATTGAGTGGCTCTTTTGGATGAAAGTGAAGTATAAAAAAAATTATAAAAATGCAGAGAATGAAACTCAATTGCAAAATTGTAATACAATGTGTCACGAAAGCTTCATGTCATGTATTATGTAAAATGGAGTCATTAAGTCCTGTGCCGCAGAGGAAGATAGATTTTTTTTTTTTTGGTCTATTATCATCACTTTGTGATTGCATTTACTAAGATTGTTTCCTCTGTAAGGCATAACTACTTCAAAAATAATGAATTAAACAAGGAGCGCCTGGGTGGCTCAGTTGGTTAAGCATCTGCCTTTGGCTCCGGTCACGGTGATCAAGCCCGAGCCCCGTGTGGGCCTCCCTGCTCAGTGGGGAGTCTGCTTCTCCTTCTGCTCCTCCCCCTGCTCGTGCTCTTTCTCTCTCTCACTCTCTCAAATAAATAAATAAAATCTTTAAAAAAATAATGAATTAAATAATAAATTTTCTTTCTTGATAAATAAATTTGCTCCTGCTTATAATAGCCAATAAAGAACATTGAAACCAAAATTAGGAGAATTCTCATTTGTTTTAATCAATCATGAAATTTTATTAAAATTTACCACATTCAAAATCATTAAGACAGCTTGAACACATTTCAGATTTTCTGAACATAAGTGAAATCAACGATAAGTGAACTATAAGAAAATATATATATGCTTGGAAATAACAAAAATGAACACTTCTAAATAAATCATGAGTTTAAAAAAATAAGTGGTATTAGAAAATATTACAGTAGACAATTGTTAAACTATCACATATCAATATGTGTGATGCTTCTAAAGTGATACTTCAGGGAAAATGTATAATATTGAATATTCATATTAAAAATAAAGGTTGAAAATTAATAAGCTAAGTAATTTATTTCAGGAGTAAGAAAAAGAACAACAGATAAAATAAAAGAATATAAAATAAATGAAATAATAAACATAAATATTAATGAGTTTAGAAACAGACATACTATAGAATGTATACACCAAAGTTGTTTTTTGAAAAAACTAAGAAAAGGCACATTACTAGCTCAAATTATTCAAGGACCATAATAAGCAAGAGAATAAGGTTACAAATAACTGATCTGAGGCATAAAAAAGGAGAACTATACATGTATAAAAAACTAAACATGGGGGCACATTTGGATTAAGTGTACGACTCTTGCTTTTGGCTTAGGTCATGATACTGGTTGTGAGATCGAGCACTGCATAGGGCTCCCCACTCAGCATGGAGTCTGTTTGTCCCTTCCCCTCCCCCCCACTTGAGTTCTCATGAGCTCTCTCTATTTTAAATAAATAAAATCTTAAAAAAAAAGAAATTAAACATGTATTTAGGGAATGAATAATTTTATGAAAATAACCTTGAAATTTTAGATATATTGGATAATTCCCTAGGGAAAGTAAATTTCAAATTCTAACTCAAGTAGAAACAGAATTAAAGAAAAGTTGGGCCACCTGCGTGGCTCAGTTGGTTAAGTGACTGACTTGATTTTGCCTCAGGTCGTGATCTCAGAGTCTTGAGATGAAGCCCAGCAACAGGTTCCATGCTCAGTGTGGAGTCTGCTTTTCCCTTTCCCTCTGCTTCTCTCCCCCACTCATGCTTGCTTACTTTCTCTCTCTCAAGTAAATAAATAAATAAATAAAATCCGAAAAAAAAAAATTAAGGGAAAAAGGTATATAGCAATCAAATAAATTAAGTCTGGAATTCAAAGTATTTCTTCAAAAGCACTAACTTCAGATAACTTTGTAGTTGCATTACCCTAAAAATTTATATCTCAGATATATCCTACTTTTATAGTCTCTTCCGGGGAATAGAAAAAAGGGAACACCTGCCTCTTTATATGATGCTGGATTTAAAGTTAGACAGCAGGACAAAAATTGAAATTATAAACCAATCTCAGTGATAAGCAGAGATGCAAAATTCCTGAACAATAGATTAGCAAAACCAAACGAAACCAGAATATAATAACCAAGATTTACTTATCCCAGAAATTCATAGTTTGTTTAATATTAGAAAATATTTTAATACAATGTACACATTAACAGAGTAAGGCTAAAAGTTAAGTAAACACATTAATATATACACACAAAATAAAAATAAATAGTATCCATTTGTAGTAAAGAAACTTAGAAAGTCATTTACCAGACGTGAAGAAAGGTGTTAAATAAAAAGCATCCTTCAAAGTTATATGTGAATATATTTCTTTCAAATCATGAAGAAGATCATGATATCTACCTACACCATATTAACATTTCCATGTTAAGTTTTAGCCACTGCAGTTAGATAAATAAGAAGAAATAATAGTTATAAGAAATACACCATATGAAACAGTCATTCTTTGAAGGAGGTATGATTGCTTACATAGAAATTTTCTCACACCAAAATGTAAAGATAAATGATCACAATTAGAAATAAAATGTGGTAAGACTGATGATGAATGCAAAAAAAATACAAAAGTAGATGGATTGTATGTACCAGCTTGAGGTTGCTAGAAAATATATCAACAGAATAAAAATTGTGAGCCTCTCATGACAATAAAGTAATAAAGCTTTACTAGATGAATGGAGGTATCATCTTCTGAACAAAGAGGTACAATATCTTTAAAATGTAGAATACCTCACTTGATTTTTACAGTTTATAAACATACTTCATATATTTCACAGTGAAGAAAAGAAATGGAACACTTGTATGCCAGTTCATGCTGCCCCTGGCTAGAATTGATTGGTCTACAGGGGAAACCCCGAGAATGCTGGAACGAATAATTGTAAATACATTTCACTTTGTTAGAAACAGCAATAAAGCCAATAAACTAACAGAACAATATGCCACATACAAATAATCTATTCCCAGGATGGATAAAACTTAATAAATATTCCCATGGAAATTAAGAATAAAATTAATGAAGGTAAAAAAACACCCCATAAATAAAAAATACCAGTAAAAATAAGTTTATCTCTACATTTTTGTCCAAAAGTGAGTTTTTTACCTTACATTTTATCCAACTTACAAAAGAAAAATTGATCATAAAACATATTTGGATGACAAATAAGAATGTTTATATGATTATTGAATACTTCCTGAATATTGATTTGATAAAAGCTAAAGTCCATCCCCGTTTTAAAAAGGAAAAAGAGTCATTAAAGAATTAGGCTTTAAGCATAACGACATTAACATAATCATTATTTGTAGTAAACTGTCAGCTGACAGCTATACTAAGAAGGTTTGAGAGCATAGATACTAAGCTGGAAAACAGATTGTTAATCCACCCCAACCCCAAATTCTACCATGTACCAGCTGCATAAACCTTAGCAGATTTACTGTGTTGCAGTTTCTTCACTAGAAATATATGTATAAAAATAGTATCTCCTCCCAGGGTTTTTAAGTTAGTAGGTATAATGCACTTAGAACAATCCTTTATAGATGTTAAGTTCTCAGTAAACGTTAGTCTTTAGTATTGTCGCAGTGTAAGTTGGACTAGTAGAATTATTGATGTTAAAAACAGGAAAGGAAAAATGTTACTATAACTATTACAATGATCATATTGCTCATACTTCAAGATAATGCAAAATTTAATATTTTCAATTTAATAATTGTTTTTTAAAAACACAATCACAGGGGCGCCTGGGTGGCTCAGTCATTTAAGCGTCTGCCTTCTGTTCGGGTCATGATCCCAGGGTCCTGGGATCCAGCTCCGCATCGGGCTCCCCGCTCAGCGGGGAGTCTGCTTCTACCCCTCCTTCTGTCCCTCCCCCTGCTCAAGCACTCTCTCTCTCTCAAGTAAATAAATAATAAAAATATTTAAAAATAAAATAAAATAAAAACACAATCACATTAAGTGTATGTAACAAATATAAGATCCTCTATATTTCAGAAGTGTTAAAAATATGAAAAAGTATATCTTAGAATTTAAACAATATAATATTTAATATTGGGAAGTTGTATGTAAAACTGGATTGAGAGAAGAGAAGGATACATAGCATTATTCTAAATTGTATCATTTTATGGCTAGATAACCCAAGAAAGCTAACTAAAAAACCATGTGAGTTAATGAGGGATCAGTAAAGTTGAAAATATATATTCATAAAAATATAAACATTTACAGTAATTAACTATTACTCAGCTGATAAAATAACATTTAAAATGCATTCATTCAGTTAATATACTTTGCCATGATTACTTATCCATACATTCTCTATGATATAATGCATTGTTAATCATTCATGAACAATTAGGTTTAATCTTATATAACTCAATCAAAATCACAGCTCTGTGGAATCTATAAAAGCAACGTTGTTTGCTCTTTAGGTAGTATTGTGTGTTGTCTTCCTTTAAAGAGCATTAAACATTTCCATACTAAGTATGTTTAAAATTGTTATATAAAATTATAGTATGACTGCAAAGAAATATACCAGAATTTTAATAGAAGGTAAGCTTCTACCACAACAATGTATTATGTTTTATAATCAAAATATCTTCAAGAGGTAAAGTGTTTGTAGTTTAATATGGTCATAACCAAAAACCAATTTCATGTGTGTTACAATGACTGGAAAAATAGCCACATTTTAGAAAGCATTTGTGTGTTATAAATATGGCTCTTTGCCCAACTCTCACTTTCATAACTAATATTCATAGATTTGAGTTTTAATTTCCTTTCCTTTGCTGTGGGAATCACTGGGAATTTATGAAAAAAGAAGGAAACTGTCAGCATATTAAAAATAGAATTTTTTTACAAATTTCTATAAAATAAAACATAGACCATGATAAATTCCATATTCCTTGTCTGAAACCATATAATTCAGTGCAAACACGACAAGAATAAAGGCAAGATGATTTAGGCAATAAAAAGTAATATATCCACAAATAAAAATATAAGATCTTAATGATTATTTCATCAAATAGATGAGCTTAGGAAACTTCATTGTAGAAACCAGTGATTTTCATAAGTAACATTCACAAGAATATTCTGGTCTTTCAGTTTGACACAACTTTGGGCACAGATTCTATACAGTTTTTAATTTTTTTGGCAGTGACATCAGTGTGAATAAAATGTACTAATTTATTTTAACAGCCGTAATAAGGGAATTATAATTAGTTTGTACTATTTTGATGAGCTCTTTAGGAAGAAAATAAAAACCTATAAAATTTTATGGAAATTTAATTTCATATTCAGGAATATAAATATAATAAATGTATTATAAATTTATTTTGAACAAAATACCCTAAACTACTTATGTAGTCTAAAATATTTTGAAAATATTTTCTAGGAGACTTTTATTAGTTTCATGTTAAGTGACGATTTTTTTTTCCCTTAAATTTTGTAGTGTCTTGGCATTTTAGAGGAAGTATCATAGATATCCTTAATGGGAAGTAATTACTAAATTATATGAAGTCAGTGATTTAATACAGTAGATGACATAAAAGGAATGAAAAGGTGTGAGTGTAAGATTTAGAACTATTAAAATTTATTTGCCCTTTGGGTGCCTGGGCGACTCAGTTGGTTGAGTGTCTGACTCTTGATTTCAGCTCGGGCTATGATCTCAGGGTTGTGAGATCTAGCCCCAAGTCGGGTTCCTTGCTCAGTGTGGAGCCTACTTAAGATTCTCTCTCTCTCCCCTTCCCCCTCAGCCCCTCCTGTAGCTTGTGCTCGCACTCTCACTCTCTCTTTCTCAAATAAATCTTTTAAACAATTTAAAAAATTATTTGCCCTTATTCTCACTTACAATTTTTTCATTCATTTTGTATTGGTGTCACAGCTTCTCTGGCTTTATCCCTTCTTATCCTACTTATCGTAACAAATTCCTTTATCTGTGAGATATTTTCATTTATACTAAGGTGTGATTGATAAAAGGTATCTTTCCTAAGAATAAGTGTCTTTTAATCAAATAACTTAGAGATGGAGATGTACCAGAAATATATATTTTGAGGACTAAAATTTCTATGTTGTTAATTTTCAAAGCTGTTTCAGTTCCATCTTGACCGCTCAAGGTGAATTAACAGAGGATAGAATCCTTGAAAGCAGCCCTGATTATTATCAGGTGTCTTTATGTCTCCATCTTTGCATAGCTCTCCTCTTCCCTTGCCCCGTTCCAAAAAGATAAAGCATCTTTATACCAGTAGTTTGGCACAGTGAACATCCAACATATTAAAAACAAATAATGGTTTCATGGTCAATGTACTTTGTATAATTTTAGGTTAAATTGCTGAGTTTCCACACACAATCTATTTACAGCATAATGAGCAAATAACAACACAGAGTTGTCATTGAATTAATTTATATTTTGATTTAATTTGACATGTTGGGAGCTAAGTCTCAACACATGTTACCCTGTAATACATTAAGCAGTGTCAACGGAATCTAAATGTAATTTTATAAAATTACGAAAAACCTTCACTACGTATGAGAACATAAATGCTGGCGCAATTATCCCATTTTAGGTTCAGTGACAAATTAAAGCTGACAAAGTAGAAACGAAATTAACATACTTTGAAATGGAAACATGTTCACTCTAATGGATTAATTTCTACATTCACCTGCCATCTTTCTGTCTCAGCAATAATAAGGGGAAGAAAACTTAATGAAGTTAGATGAATCTGTAAACTTCAATACAAAGTGAGTTCACTGACGTGATTATGGCTTCATCATTTCCTCTGTTAAAAGTCCTGGTTTTTAAAGATTTGTACATTTTCACTGAGGATTCTTTATAGATGAGAATTTCACCTAGAGCCTCAATTCAGCACTGGCATAAAATGTATTACATTGATCTAGTCTCCATTTTCATCTAAAGACATTTTTCTTCTGTGTACCTGGTTAAAATAATATCAATTTCTTGAGTTCTATTTCTGTCTTGAATTGACCCACTTTTAAGGAAAAACTTTTGAACAGATTGTTTTTACTGTATCTTTAATTATCATATTTAGAAAATAGATGATATAACGCTAACAGTTTACTGAAGCTTTATGGGCCATTCAATTTTCCATGAACATTATTTATTATCAGAAACACCTTCATGGATTCCCAAACAGGAAAATCCACAAATCAAAATTTAGCATTATTTTCATATTTGAGTCAATCTATTATTAAAACTGGGACTTACTTTCCATATTATTAGCATAATTCTTTTCTTTTAATACGACATCCCTTATTTCATTAACTTTAATGCCACAGAGTTCTAGCAGTGCTACTAGGAAAAAGGAAGGCTACCATTAAGCTCTAGCACGTCCTTTATCCCAAGGCCAGAGTTGCTAACCTGTGAAAAACAATGCGTCTTGGAATCCAGAGCCTTGGTCTTGCAGTTTGCTACAGTCTGCCTGCACGGATGTGGACATGATTCCTCAGGCCCGGGTTGCCTGCAGAGCTGACAGCAGCTGGTCCCTCAGTAGGTTCAGTAAACACTAGTAAATGAACAAGCATTGGCCTTTGAACACCGCTGTCCCCTCCTGCCGCCTGTTGCTTCCCCCACCAGGCCTCGGGCAAGACTGGTCCAGGGGGCTCTTGAGGCATCCACCAGCCAGGCCTTGCTCCCGAGTGAGGGACAACCTCTGCAGTGGGCAAGAGACAAACTGCCTCCCCCCTGAGCTATCTATCAGGGCCCCAGTGAGCCACTGTGAGGACACAGCCCTGTGTTGGCCTGTGGTGTCCCCCGGGGCAGGGAGAGGCAGGTGGAATAGCACAGCAGCATTCACATCCAGCCAGCTGGGACCCCAAGCTGCCTGGAGCCCTCAGATGAAGGGTTGGGAGCTGGGTGTGACAGGCAGCCTCCTCTGTGGTCAGGTCCAAGGCTTGCCTGGCCCAGGTAGAGGCTTGCCTCCCTGCCACTTACCCAGGCAGTGCCCACCAAGGAGGCTGCGTTCTCTAAGTCGGTGCTCGGACCCCTCCTTGGTGAATGAGCTGCGTGTTCAGAGCCTGTGTGCTCCACGGAGACAGGATCCCACCGGAGGCCCAGAGGGAAGACAAACAGGCAGGGCGGGCCTAATTGGGAGAGAGCAGCCCACAGCAGCAGGGAGGTCAAAAACAATCTTTATTGCAGGGAGGGCAGGGAGGGCACTGCAGGGTTGAGACATCATGGACAGACACACAGATGGAGCTGCTGTGGACCGCAAGACAGGCAGACCGGCCAGGTGTCGGTCGGAGAGCTTAGCTGCAGCCCTCTGCTGGGCCCTCCTGAGAGCCCACCTCCTGGAATATCTGGGGTGGGGAGGCCTCAGGCTTATTAGCATAATTTTCAAGGTGGTAAGTTTAAGAAGTAACTTACTAATATTTTCAGTAGCTTATTTTCCTCCTAGAAACTTTAAGTAATGGAAATATCTAAACATGAGATATACTTCTATAATTTCTCATTGATTGATACTTTAGCTATTTCTCCATTTACTTTGTAGATTGAGAATTTCATACTATGTCCATTTTAAGCACAATTATTATAAGTCTAAAGTGGACATTTGATTTCTATTTCCTCTTAATACGTAAGAATCAAGGCTCTAACTGATAATGGTGGCAGTGATGGTTTGTTCTCTGCCAAATCCATCCTCCTCTTCCATTTACATAGGTTAGTAGTGGATATATGAATAGACTGTTCCCCAGCAGTAAGTGTAGACCACATTCTCTCTCTCTCTAGGGTAATGTGAGCAAAACTGATGTGGGTCATTTCTAGGCCAGAGATTATAAGAGAGAGCATGTATCTTCTTTGCACTTTCTTTCTCTCCAGCCTTCTGGATGCAAATGACAGTGAGTCTTTAACCGATGAATAGAGTAGAACAAGAACTCAGCCTCTATTAGAGAAAATGTAGCTCATAGAAACAGAGAAATTTGTAGTAGTTGGCGGGGTGTTGCCATAACAAAATAAAAAGATGGGATACTTGTTTAGTTGATGGGCAGTGCAAAAAAAAATTTTTTTCAAGTTTAGAAAGTGACAGAGTTCTGTTAAGCTGTGATAAACATTTGATAAGACTGTCATAAGACATAACTTAGAAGACAGTGCAAGTATGTATTGAGTCTTTAGATCTATGGGGAATGGCAAAAAAAAAACAAAAACGGTCACCATCTGTTGACTGCTGCTTATAGCTTTTGGCAATATACTTCAGAAGATGAGGTTAGGTGGGTTTGATGGATTTGTAAAGAGAGGGAAGAAAAGACAGAGACCAGAAAATGGGGGCTCTAGAGAGTTTGGAAAAACTAAGCTCATCATTTCAGATAACTTCAGGGCATGCAGAGAGAACCAACAGCAGATAGAGGTTCAAAAAAAAAAAATACAGGAGGATTATTATTAATGTATAACTAAGAAACTTGGTTGTCAGTAGCACATAGAACATGCTGGAAATAAAACACATCAGAGAAATACCAAGATTTTGAGGGAATTTTATTGCCAAATAAAATGAGCTTTGCCTAAAAAGCCTGTGACTGTTCAGATTTTAAGTCTTTCCTTGTGCTACCAAACTTGTACCAGCAGAAGGGAATTAAGAAAGCCGTATGATCCTCCAGGAGGACATAATCCCACATGCTCTTTTCAGATATGGCTGTGGGGTATTATGGACAAGAAAGGACCTTTGAGAGGGCAAAATTGAGAATCAAAGAGCAAGTAAAAGATCTGAATGACAACAGGGGTCAATATAGGGCCTTATATGCCATTGTAAATAACCTGGCTTTGACTCCAAGTGAAATGGGGATATTTGCAGAGTTTTGAACTGAGCAGTGAATCAGTCTCAATGAAAATGTTAACTCTTTCAGAAGGATTATTCTGGCTGATGTGTTGAAAATAGGCTATAGGAGGCAACCCAGACAAGTGAGATTGTTTAAGAAGTTATTGAAATACTGTAGACCAGAGATGGATGTGGATTAGACCAGGTCAAGATGAGCAGAAGTGGTGAGAAATGCTGGGATTCTGCATTTTTTTAGGTAGAACCAAACATACATTTTCTTGGGTGGATGTGGAGATTGAGAAATGAAAAAAGTCAAGGATTCTGGGTTTTTTTGTTTGTCTGTTTGTTTTTGGTTTTTTTTTTGGCCTTAGGATTGGAAGGATGGAGTTCTCAGCAGCTGAGCTGGGGAAGACGTGAGGAGAAGCAGGTTTAAGAAGGAAGAACATGAGTTAAGTTTTGAACATGTTAAATTTGAGATACATATTATGTATCCAAGAGAAGAGGTTGAGTGTGTAGTTGGATAAAAAGTAGCTGGAGTTCTTGAGAGAGGTCTGAGTTGGATAGTTTCGGGAGTTGTCAGTATATATCACATATAAAATCACACACCTGAATGAAGATCACCAAAGGGCTGAGGATTACAGATAGAGAAGACAGTAGATCAAGGGGGTGGGTCCTGGACAATTCTAACATTAAGAGGTTGAAGAAAAGAAAACAGGGAAGGAGACTGAGAAAGAAGAGTCAATTAGATATGAATACATTCAAGAGAGTATGGAATCCTGAGAGCCACATGGACAAAGTTCATTAGGAAGAAGGGATGTGTTATTGATGCTAGGAGCTGCTAAAGAGCCAAGTAAAATAATGTCTAGGAAGATCTTTTCCAGGAGTGTGTCCATGTGGCTCCATTCTTTCCAGTGGAACATGAACAGAAGTCATGTGGTTAATGCTACACCAGGGCTTTTAAGAGAATGTCTATGTTTCAACCACAATGTTCTTTTAAAAAAATATATATGATGCAAAAGATGATAAGGTTCTAGAAGAATCTGACCCTCCCCAAATGAAAGAAGCCTGGGTCATTGAATCAGCATATGGAAGAGAGGCACACACAAATCTAGAATAACTGTCCTGAACTATTATGTGAGCAAGTAATACAATTCTACTGTTTTTAGTGATTATATTTTCAGAATCAATTTTTACAGTTGTTTAGCCTATGCTAACAAATGGAGTAAGTTAGCATAACTCTCAGTTTCTTCATCCATAAAGAATAGTACAACCTTTGCTACTCAGTAACATGGTCATTTATTGAGATGTTTACACACCATCTTAAATTTTTAAATAAGGAAATCAATGCCTATTTTATTCTTTAGATAAGATTAATGGCTACTTAGAGATCAATTTATTGCTTATAAGCAACACTAAAATTCTATTCAATGATTCTACGTTGCTTAATGATTAAAAAGGAATAAATAGAAGTTATGAGTGGGTTTAAGAAGATCACAGATGAGCTCGTCTCTGAGGGACTTTCTTTTACCTTCTCCCATAGTTTGCTTCCAATATGCTTTTTCTCTATTTTTAATTTTACCTTATTTCTTTTGCTTGTTTCCTCTATCACCCATCTTTTATTTTTTTCCACACTCTTTCCCCTCATTTATTTTTTCTTTGCTTTTCTATTCCTTTTCCTTGTTTCCATCACCTCCATTTGCTTCCCAACTATCTAGCCCTCACCTTGTTTTGGTACACAAGAAGTAAGGGAGTCAGCACAGGTCCGTGACTGAAATGCCAGTTGAGTGTACCTTGATTTTGTTGGCTAGCCTACAACAGAGACAGCAGAGACAATCATCCAAAGCAGCAGCTACCTACATATATAGTGTGTTATGTTTCCATGGAATGAAGGGCCCCTGATGACTTACAATAGATTCCTTCCTTATTCTGTTTGAGTATTCATCCTAAAATGTGATAAATATATAGTTTACCAGAAGGTCTGGTGCTTTCCTCTTACAAATATGCAGAAAAATTGAGAAACAAGAAAGTATTTCAGTAGATGTTATTTGCTTTGCAGTGTCTCCCAGCATATCAGTGGGAGATGATGAAAAGTCACTCGCACACCCTGAAAGGAAAAAAAGGGCTGTTTTAGCTCTAAGATTTCAGACTATTTTGCCGTGTACCACTTCTGATTTTCAGTTCACCTTGTACTTCCTATCCTAATTCCACACTCTCCTGTAGTAATATTTCATCATTTTACAATGAAGTGCTTATTTGTTTACTTCAACCAGTACTTGTGGCAAACTTACTATGTGCCACTCTGCCAAGTCTAGGAATACTAAGAGTTCTTAAATTCAGCTCAGAGGAGGCTGCAGACATATAAAGATATGATTAGAAAACACAGTAGGTACATAGTTTGTGAGTACAGAGGAGGGATTCAGGGAAGAGTTTCAGGCTTGAATATGATAGAGATGATTTTTTGCTGTATTATTTGCCCCCGCCCCCTTACTCCCAAGGCACTTCTCGATGTCTTGGTGACTTGCTGACCACACCCTGAACCTCAAAGTTGAAATATTTTTATAGCACCTCAATTCTGCACGCCCTTAAATTCTTCCGGTCTTTAGAAGCCAGTTCTCCAAAGTAAGAAGTAGAAACTTTCTCTCTAAGAATTTTTGGTGTTCAGACTCTCCTTGAAATTTGCTACATCTCTGAATTGCTAGTAATATGACAGGCATCTTGTTTTTCTTATAAGCATTTGGTATAGGAGGAGGGCTCATATAGTTCTTTCTTTTCCCATTTCTTCTGTGAACCTGTTTCATTGCCCAAATCATTTAAGCAAATATTAAAAACACAGTCTCTACCACCAGCCTAGTTTACCAGTAGAAGCCAGGGCTGATTCCGCTGTCTTATTAAAGGGAAGCTGTGCTACACATTTTGGCCTTATTCTTCAACTTTAAGCAAAATAAATATGCTAAATCATCTCTCAAATTAATATTTAAAGAGATGCTTCTGTCCTTCTTTGATCTCTTTGTCCTTACTTTCTTTTGCTATCTCACTGTAATATTGGCCTGTAATTTTCTTTCCTTGTAATGTTCTTGTCTGCTTTTGGTACCGGGGTGATGCTGGCTATGTAAAATGAGTTTTGAAGTGCTCCCTTCTCTTCTGTTTTGGAAGAGTTTGAGAAGGACTGCTATTAGTTTTTCATTAAATGTTTGGTAGAATTTACCATCTGGTCCTTTTCTTTGTTGGGAGCTCTTTTTTTTAAAAGATTTTATTTATTTATTCATGAAAGAGAGAGAGAGAGAGAGAGAGAGGCAGAGGGAGAAGCAGGCTCCCAAGGAGCAGGGAGCCCGACGCGGGACTCGATCCCAGGACTCTGGGATCATGACCTGAGCTGAAGGCAGACACTTAACCATCTGAGCCACCCAGGCGCCCTGTTGGGAGGTTTTGATTACTGATTCAGGATACAGATTGTTCTGTTCAGATTTTCTATTTCTTCATGGCTCAGTCTTGGTAGGTTGTACGTTGCTAGGAATTCATCCATTTTTTTCTAGATTGTTTAATTTGTTGGCATATAATTGTTCATAGTAGTTTCTTATGATCCTTAGTATTTCTGTATTATCAGTTATAATGTCTCCTTTTTCATTTCTCATTTTATGTATATGAATTTCCTCTACTTTTTTCCTCAGGCTAGCTCTAAGTCATTTATCTTTTCAAAAAAAAACAAACAAACAATCAGCTCCTAATTTCATTGATATTTTCTATTTTCCTTTTGGTTTCCATTTCACTTTGTTTCTCTTTGAGCTTTGTTATTTGCTTCCTTCTGCTAAATGTGACCTTAGTTTGTTATTCTTTCCCTAGTTCCTTGAGCTGTAAAGTTAGGTTGTTTATTTGAGATGCTTCTTGTTTTTCATCATATAGGCATTTATTGCCATAAACTTCCCTCTTAGAACTGCTTTTGCTATATGCTGTAAGCTTTGGTATGTTAGATTTCGATCTTCATTTATCTCAAGAGATTTTTGATTTTCCCAAAATTTCTTCTTTGACCCATTGGTTGTTGTGAAACGTGTTGTCTAATCTCCACATATTTGTGAAATTTCCTGTTTTCCTCTTTTAATTGATTTCTAGTGTCATATCATTGTGTTTGGGAAAGATGCATGATATGATTTGAGTATTCTTAAATTTATTAAGACTTGTTTTATGAGCTAATATCTGATCGATTCTAGAGAATGTTTCATGGTCACTTGAAAATAATGTGTATTCTGTGGTTGCTGCCTTGAATGTTATGTATATATCTGTTAGGCCCATCTAGTGTAATGTGTAAGTTAAGTTCAATGTTTCTATATTGATTTTCCGTCTGAAAGATCAACCCATTATTAAAAGTGGAGTATTGAAATCCCCTACTATGATTCTATTACTGTTTATTTCTCCCTTCAGATTTGTTAATATTTGCCTTCTATATATTTAGGTGCTCTAATGTTGGGTATATAAATATTTACAAATGTTCTATCCTCTTGCTGTAATGACCCCTTTATTTTGATTTTTTTAAAGATTTTTATTTATTTATTGAGAGAGAGAAAGAATGGTAGAGAGAGAGCATGAGATGGAGGAAGGTCAGAGGGAGAAGCAGACTCCCTACTGAGCAGGGAGTCCAATGCGGGACTCGATCCTGGGACTCCAGGATCATGACCTGAGCCGAAGGCAGTCCCTTAACCAACTGAGCCACCCAGGTGCCCTGTAATGACCCCTTTATTATTATATAATGACCTCTTTTGTCTCTTGTTACAGTTTTTGGCTTAAGTTTGTTTTGTCTTATATAAATAATGCACCAGATGTGTGTACTTCTAGAGACATACTGGTGGTCTGGTTTTATTGTTGAAGTGAGCCAGAAGGATAATGTGAGGGAAGTGCCCCCCAGCTTCCCGAGTCTCTGGGGAGGATTGCAGCCAACCCCTACATAAATACTGAATTAGAAATCAGAGCCTTAGGTGGCAGCTTGTAAGTATGCAGTCAAACTTCTTTTAGGGAAATACCAAGAGATGGGCATTTTTGCATTACTTCTGAATTGAGTCTTAGGGAGATAGCCACAGCAGATACTTGCAGGCCTGGTCATTTGCTTGTTATAGTCTTTTGGGTCTCATGGATACAATGCCTATTGGCTTTCGAGCTAGATGTCTTGGGAACCTATCCTTTGGATGAGAATTTTAAAAGTTGGGGTGTTAGATGTGTGGTCCAAACTTTTTGCTCCTCATGGAGAAGCTGAGTTGTGATTTACCTTTTGATTGTATGGTGCTGTGTTGGGTATGGGCTTTATGGTGAGAGTGTGTATTGCCCTTTCCTACCTGTTTCAATGTGGGTATTTTCTCATTCCACCTGATATGTAGGAATCACTCAGCTACCTTCTGGATTTCTTTCTTAGGTCATTGTTCCACGTGTAGCTATACAGTGTGTCTGTAGTAGGAAAGAAATTCAGGAGTTGCCTATGTCACCATCTTGGTCCATCCTTCTTTCAGCATACACTGTTAAATGTATATATTCACTATTCATTTCATTCTTATAGGAGAGTTATGATAGCTACCAATTTACAGAAGAGAAAATTACTCTATCTGTGATAGAAATGTGCAGATTTGATCCTAAGAAATGTAATTTCAAATCCTTAATTACTATGAAAACATAGCTTTAACAATGTACTGAGAACAGAAAGAGAGAGGGGAAGAGCACTTGCTCTCCCAGATTAGTTGTCAACAACCTTGCCCAACAATGGAAGGAAGATGCCACAATCAGCTGCACTTCCTACCCAGCATATAGGTTATATACACCTATGTTAATTAGTAATATTCAGTCAGCAGACAAGAAGTGGATAACTCATTTCTTTTCTTTCATGGCATTGTAGGCTTCTATGAACATGATTGCCAAAAATTATAGGGTCTCACCAAACTAGTTATCAGTTTGAATCAGGACCAGGACAAAGTGTGGAAGTTAAGAATGCAATGAAAAATTGAAAACCTGCAACACAGCAATCCCAGCCCCAATTTTAAAAAATTAACAAATTAAAGGTATATAAAATATTTACTTTCCTCTGAAGTTGGAAATGTCAAATAGTTTGTCATTATGGAGTAACAAACTTAACTTCAATAGTTGAAACTTGATTTAATGGAACACAGATCCCTGATGAGGCAGATATATTTCATAACATGATTTATCAAATGCACCATGTCCTTGTTATGCAAGGATGTCTGTGGATGGAGTAGTAGAATAACTTTACCTGAGAGCTTGTAAGAAAGTGTGTTGACATTCAGGTTGCAACTGAGCCTTACTGAATCAGAATCTGCATTTCAACCAGATTCCCGAGTGATTCATATTCATGTTCAAGTTTGTATGCACAATAAAGAAAATGTCGTGTTAATTTTTATCACAAATCTTATGCTTCCTAAACTATGCTCTTCACCCTAATACGTAGATTCTAGCCATATTGTTCACACCATTCTTTCTGCCTATAATGGAAGTTTTCCCTTTATTTTATTGATGAATTTCATTTATCTCATTAAGCCCAGGTTCAACATTCCCTCCTTGGTAAGCCATTTGGAGCTTGGTCAAAGTTAGTTATTCTCTTGTTTATGTGTCTATAAAACGTAGTATAGTTAGCTTTGCAATGTTATTGTGTTGTGTTATGATTCTTTGTGTTTTTATCTTCTACCTCAGGAAATTATTCCTCTTTTGAAGATCTTGATATTGTCATTGCTTTCCTGGGACTTAGTACAATGTCTGACCATTAAATGTTGGTCAGTATATATTTTTAGATGTAAATTAATAAATATTCTCTTTTTTAAAGACATACATTTTTTAGCATGATGTAGTTATTCATTTTCCCGTATCTGAGGTGTGATTTAATTTGATCATTCAATTATTTCTTCAACATACACATTATGTTATAATAAGGAATTCTGGTAGAAGGTTAGGTTTTTTCTATTATTTAATGAACCCACATTACTGAAACTTTACTTTGAAGGAATAAGACATAAATTAGGTGATTTTGTGGATATTTTGGAGTCATTTATATTGTCTTGCTATAGATGTGGCTACTACATATCTTTTAAATTGCATAGACTATAGGTTTGGGTAAATAACTCAGGCATCACTGATAAGTATTAAAATGGAAAGACAGGAATTTACGTCTTCTTTCCCATTAACCTCATTCTACACCCAAGAGGTAACTATGTTAACAGTTTGGTGTGTACCCTTCTTCACTTTTTTTTTAAATTAATTAATTTTTAAATTTATTTTTAAGATTTTATTTATTTATTCATGAGAGACAGAGGGAGAGAGAGAGAGAGAGAGAAGCAGAGGGAGAAGCAGGCTCCCAAGGAGCAGGGAGCCCGATGCGGGACTTGATCCCAGAGTCCTGGGATCATGACCCGAACCGAAGGCAGATGCTTAACCATCTGAGCCACCCAGGCGCCCTAACTTATTTATTTTTGAGAGAGCGAGAGAGCAAGGGTAGGGGTAGAGGGAGAGAGAGAGAATTCCAAGCAGATTCCCCACTGAGTGTGGAGTCTGACATGGAACTTGATCCCATGACCGTGAGATCATGACCTGTGCTGAAATCAAGATTTGGAGGCTTAAAGGCTCACTTTCTTTATATGCACTGACAAATATAGATATCAGTCAACATAGAAAATGTAATTATTGACTAACATAATTTTGCTTATTTCCTACATCTCTATTATATGTTTCTCCAAGTTTTATGTTTCTCTTTTACATTTGTTTATAGCATTTTTTGCAATATGGAATTCTAAAGTTTTTTTGTTTTTTGCTTTTATTTATTTATTTGACAGAGAGAGAGATAGCGAGAGCAGGAACACAAGCAGGGGGAGTGGGAGAGGGAGAAGCAGACTTGCCGCCGAGCAGGGAGCCCGATGTGGGGCTCGATCCCAGGACCCTGAGACATGACCTGAGCCGAAGGCAGACACTTAATGCCTGAGCCACCGAGGCACCCTGGAATTCTAAATTTTTTAGGTGTTAGGTTATGTTAATGTTTACCTTTACGGCATCTGATTTTATTTTTTTGTGTGTCTTTGATTCTGACTGCCGAAGTCTTACCCCACTGGACTGTAATGACAGAGATGGTGTCTATTTTGTTTAATACTGACTTAAACTCACCTAACAAGGCTGTTGGCACATAAGAAGGACTTAATAGACACTCTGTACTGACTCTGTATTTCTATTAAATGAGTTTCACCAGTTGAGCTCACTTTAAATTCTACACCAAATCTCACTCTTTTAAATTCTATGGAGCCTTGAAATATTAAGAACACTTGAAATGATTGAGCAAAACCTCTATAATTAAGTTTTATTATCCATCATTTTGAAAATTATGTCTTAATCCATATCAGAACAAACTTATCCTTCAGGCTTTGAAAGCTTGATTCTGTTAAATGAGAGGCCAGATACCTATACAAGACTATTTACAGCATAACTCTCATGCTGTGAAATAAAATTATAATGTAAGACTGATTTCATTTTCTTGCATTTGCTAATTTTTAAGGAAACCCATAAGTTTTTAAAATATAAGAGGATTAATAGCTAATGCTATTATTAAAACATAATAGGAAAACCAATAGCTATTATTTAAACATAATTATTAAATTATTATATAAACATTATTTAAATATAAACTTTTATTTTTAACTACTGCTGACTATAATGATACATAGCTATAATTGTCCACTACTGTTGAAGGTGAACACCACTATTCAATGGTGAATAGAGGGTAAGGATTGGGGTTTGTATGAAGTATGGGAGAAACTTCTCTCTACTGGCTAGAAAATTCTCCCATTGACACTCTTTTTTCTGAAATTATTATTTTTGTGATTTTAGACAGTTCGGTATACCATTTCCCATTATTCACATTCAGAGCTGTACTACTATTCAGATCTTATGTATTTGTTTAGAAGAGAGTGAGAGAGAGAGCATGGGTGGGAGAGGGGGGAGGGGCAGAGGAAGAAGGAGAGGGAGAAGTAGACTCCCTGCTGAGCAGAGAGCCCAACTCGGGGCTCAATCCCAGGACCCTGTGATGGTGACATGAGCCGAAGGCAGACGCTTAACTGACTGAGCCATCCAGGTGCCCCATAGCTGTAATACTATTAAATTGCTCCGTGTGGCTGCCACCATACTTGATGGACTCCATATGTCAGCTTATTAATCTTTACAACAAGCTTAAGTGATAAGTCTTTCCATATCATTTGACATTTGAAGAA
Organism: Zalophus californianus; assembly: GCF_009762305.2. Taxonomy (NCBI): domain Eukaryota; kingdom Metazoa; phylum Chordata; class Mammalia; order Carnivora; family Otariidae; genus Zalophus; species Zalophus californianus. Next base: position 141,012,130 of record NC_045598.1, on the reverse strand, counting down.
ACTGATGTTTGAAAATATTAGGCAACTCGTTCAAGGTTTCATAGTGAGTAAAGGGAAAACCTAGAAGTGAAACTCACCTCTGTTTCACTGCAAAATCCATGCTCTTTTCTTTATACTCCCAAGAGTTTCTGTTCTCCCTGTAGTGGTGAATTTAATTATCTGCAAATCCAGAATGAAGACAGGTCTGGGGCTTTTGAAGTGGATAGTTGTGTCATAGTTTGTGTTGTGGAACAGGGTTGATGCACAGCAGGAGGCCCAGTGATGGTTGGTAGAATCTGGTGTGGTGAATAATGTGAAGTCTTTCCACTTCAATGCCATAATCTTGTAATCAAACAAAGAAAAAAATCATGACGTATTTGGTGGGGATTAACTCTTATTGTTTAATTTATTGAGTTCTACAGCAAGTTGTTGTGGCACTTTTTACAAAATTAAGTAATCTAAGCAATTTGAGCCAATGCAGAAGCAGAGATTGTGAATAAAGGTAATTGAAAGTACTATACTCCCTCAGGTTTTGAAACTGTAGATTTGAAACAAGATTTTCTAAATCATTAAGATTCCAGGAATCCCCAATATGTTTTTGTATCACATTTAACACCATGTGTTTGCTTCTAGAGAGAATGAAGAGCAATGAGATCTTTCTGTAAGCAATGAGTATTGACTGGCCATCTATTAACCTATGGCATTGTGTTAAACTCTGGAGGTGAGTGGTGACTGAGATGGGCACAAATCCAGGACTCATGGTACTTTTCAGATGAAATGAGAAAAAAGAACATGATAGTAACCATAATAAGAGAGCAACCATAGAGTTCTCTCAGAACACACCACATTTCTCTAGTTGTAAGAAGTCAAAAAGTGTCTGATGCAACATTGATTTAATAGCATTAAAAACTTTTGGAATATAGGAAAAGTACTATATTGAATGCACATATCATTTGGAAGATGAATCTAGGTTTTAGAGGTGTTTGAACATGTCAAAGAATTGAGGACATCAGGGAAGACTTCCATGGGAATTGATACTTAATTAGAGACAAGAAGGATGACTAAAAGCTAAGGGGGCAAAAAATTGAGGAAGGAATGTAGCAGGCAGAAGCAATGATTTAGAGAATATTCCTGAGGCCAAAAAGGCAGTGAGTTCACTGGCACTAAAGGATAGGCAACTCCCAGGACTGGTCATCAGTAACATTTGCAGGTAAAGTTGACTAGCATGTGAGGGCTCAGTATATGAAAAGCTTATAAATCACGGCGTGGATTTCAGACGCAATTCATCAAAGGGTTTCAAAGAGGGGGAATGGCATGATCTGACATCTATTAAAAATATTCTGACTCCAATGTGAAGAAAAAACTAGACTGGGACAAAAATCAGTGTGGGGAAGTATCAATATTTCCAGTGTCTACAATACTACTATGCATTTAGTAGGTGCTGAATACCTATCTGTTGAATGGATGATTGGCTGAGTGGCTATCCTTGTTGAAAAGGGAGGAGTTGGATTAGTTACTTGGAGAGTTCCTTACAAGAGATTTTAACTGAATTCAACAGGTTTTAATTTTTTTTTTAAATAATAGGAGTCAGTAATTTTAGGCCAAATCGACCTCCGGCTGACTTTTATATGTCCTGTGAGCTAAGAATGGATTTTACATGTTTAAAGAGTTGAGGAAAACAGAATGAGACTTTATATGGCAAACAAATCCCAAAATATTTACTATCTGCATTTACTACCTAGCTCTTTACAGAAGTAGTTTACTGACCCTTGTTCTATAAAAACAAGTAATGTGCCACCTTTGTAAATGTTCTCTAGAATAATGATGATATTGATGTGCTTTTAAAAATGTTTGGCTACTTGTATGCTGAATCTTTATTTCTCTTCCAGTCAGTGTTATGATATGGCTGCTGCTTTTTTTTAAAATTTTTTTAAAGATTTTATTTATTTGGCAGAGAGAGACACAGCGAGAGAGGGAACACAAGCAGGGGGAGTGGGAGAGGGAGAAACAGGCTTCCCGCGGAGCAGGGAGCCGATGCGGGGCTCGATCCCAGGACCCTGGGATCATGAGCTGAGCCAAAGGTAGATGCTTAACGACTGAGCCACCCAGGCACCCCTATAGCTGCTGCTTTTAAAAAGTCATTTCACCTAAATTATTTCTCATTTATTTGTATTAGCTTTTCAAAAAACAGGGAGATGAACTGGATCACTTCTTCTATCTCTTTTGGGGTTGATAGGATTTTGTAATAATATGACCAGATTTAAGCTATGAAGCCTTACTGTAATAAAAATGTGAGAAAAAAGAGAAATGTAAATAACACTTTTTAAATTTGCCTTTTTTCATAAATTAACTTATTTTCAACACAATGCCTGAACAAAGTAAAAATGTAGTTGTTTGCCATTACCTTTCTAGTTCATCCAATACAGTTCCTTACACATCATAGTTATCTAATAAGTGACTAGTTGAATGAATGAATGGATGAATGAATGAATGAATTAGATGGAGTATTTTGGTTCAGAGAGGTTAAGAAACTTGGTCCTAGTCATGTAACTAAGAAGTGATATAATTAAATGCTTTGACCTAGGGCTTGTCCCTAAAGCCCATGACATTTTTGTGGTGTTTAAATATGGATGGCTTTTATCTTAGGGTTTCCTTAAGGAACATGACAAGTATGTTATGTTCAATTATCCCTAATATTAATATTTAATATTTATTGAGGAGGGCATTGTTATAAGAACTTTACACAAATATATTAATTTAAAACTGCACAGAATCGTATGGGGTAGATAATATTATCACTCCAATTTTAGAAACTGGAAATGGGGGCAGAGAGGAAAAAGACATTGCCCAAAATCAACTCACGCAAAGTTTTGATATGAACCGGTTGTGTTGGCCAAGCTCTCATCCACAGTAGTATGCAACTGAATACTTACTTTAAAGTATACACTTACTGTTTTATGTCTAGCACTCTGCTAGGTAATGTTTGCCTAATGATTAGTCTTTCTTCATAACCAGTAGGTCAGCATAATTTTCCTCTTTTGGAAACTGTGCAATGAGTTTATTTGTAAATCAATACAAATTCTATGGAGGATGAAATTGAAACTTAGAGGTTAAGTCGTGTATTTACAAAAAGATATTAGTATGAGTAAAGTGGATTTGTGTAGTCATGATCTCTAGGAATCTTCTTAAAGAAATATCCTGTATCTTTTTCTCGCCTTAACCTCATGCAATTCGTTATTAAATTAGAGATATTTATAATTATGATTCTTCTATTCACTATTTTCAACTAGATGACAAAATATACGTTTGATAATAAAGAATGCAATATTTGAAGACTGCACAGTTTCAAAGTGATGGCAGGTAAATAACCAGCCTCTTTCACCAAAGGTCATTTTAATTTTTTGTGTGAATGATAAAACCAGTTATGTAGCATAGAGTATCATTATTTTAGCACTGAGAAAGTTATTTGGTGATATCAGAGATATACAGACAATAAATTGCAGAGATACAAGTGTTTTATACTGTTTGTGAGTATATGTGCACATCCATTTTATACAGTGACTACATATATAGATTAGAACAATACAGAGTAAAATGTACCTGAGCTAGATATCTGAGTGCAGATCATACATAGAAAGAGTGCATTTATATTGCTATCCCTGGAAAGCCACTAAAAGGTTGGTAAAGGGATTTTTAAGAGACATAAATCAAAATAAGGGAGATTAAAAAAATAATAAAATTATGGAAGCAAAACTTCAGCTAAAAAAGTGGTCCTTGAATTACAAAAAGAAAGCAGTATCTCAAGGTGGCAAGGTGAAAGCTAAAAAGTGATCCAATTCATTCTACAGAATCTTTAAAAGCTTCAGATATTAGTAGCATTACCTATTTTTAAAATTGAGATTATTGTCTGGAAGTCTGAATAAGGAACAACTAGACACCAAAATAGCCTCTTTAGCTTCTATCCATTCTACATGAATGGATCAACAAAATGTGGCATATTCAGAAAATAGAATATAATTTGGCAATAAAAAGGAATGAAGTACTGTTATACGCTACAGCATGAGCCTTGGAAACATTATGCTAAGTGAAAGAAGCCAATCACAAAAGACCACATGTTGTATGATTTCACTGATAAGAAATGTGCAAAGTAGACAAATCTATAGAGACAGAAAGTAGATTAACATTTGCCAAGTGCTGAGGGTGGGGAACAGGAGCAATGGAAAGTAATTGTTAAGGCATAGGATTTCCTTTGTGGGAGACAAAAATGTTTTAAATTTAGATTATGATAGATGCACAATTCTGTGAACATGGTAAAAAATATGGACTTGTAAGCTTTAGGTGGGTGAATACTAAAGATATTTGACTAAAACTGTTAATAACAACACAAACAAAAAGCCTGAGCATTTGTTCTGTGGAAAAAGTAAAGCAAAGGGTCATTGAACTAAGAAAAAAATAGTTATAGTTGAGGGTAGGAAACCTTGTTGAAAATAGAGGATCAAGTGAATACTCATATGCTGAAGTCCAATACTCTCCAATCCTTTCTAATCACTTAGATCTTCAATGACATCCAATTGTGTGGTCTCCTGAGATCTTCTCTGGGGATCTGATCAGCCCCAAAGGAACTACTTATAGATAGGAAGGAACATCAGGGATTCTCCAAACATCGATCAACCAGACTGCCTTACAGTGAAGGCTAAATTGATCAAATTTCATTCACTGCACACATTTAAAACTCTCCATTAGCTTTTAATTAACACACTTAAAAATGAGTAGACAACTGAATATCCCAAAGAGCTGGGAAAAGCCCTAACAAATGCACAGGATAAAGCAAACAAAAAATAAACAAACTAAACAAGTCAAAGATCATACAGGGTTTAAAAAAACCCATAAAACTATCACTAATATCTTTGGAAAAATAAGAAAATTTGTTGCATCCATGAAACTCATACAATAATTCAATTAAAAATCATTTTGGAAGTTAAAAACATGAGAGTAGAAATGAAGCTTCACAAAATGTAGTAAACAGAAAGTAGAGGAAATCTTCCCTAAATCTTCCAGGAATTAAAAGAAAAAGTCTCTGGGGTCCCTGGGTGGCTCAGTCGGTTAAGTGTCTGCCTACGGCTAAGGTCATGATCCCAGGGTACTGGGATAGAGCCCTCCATGGGGTTCCTTGCTCAGCGGCGAGTCTGCTTCTCCCTCTCTCTCTGCCCTTCCCCTTGCTCATGCTCTCTCTCTCTCTCAAATTAATAAATCAAATCTTTAAAAAAATCTCAAAGAGAGAATATGGAAGATTTAAGATATTTATAGTATCTATCAAAAGGTTTATTATATGAATCAAAGAAGCAGAGAAAATCACCACTGAAATAATTCAAGAAAATATTCCAGAACCGAAGGATAGTGAGGATGTATGCTTGTAGAACAGGGTTACTTAAGTAAAAGAGATGAAAAAGAAGAGTTAGAGATGCAAACTCTTCTTTCAGGTAGGTGATGAGCATGGGCAGTGGATTCAGTGCAGGAGAGAGCAGGCCTAGAGTCTGTTGGGTGGCAGAAAAGAGAGGGTGGGGTGGGGACGATGGTCTTGAAGAAGCAATCAATGGAAATAAAAATGGCTTGTCTTGGTGGAGCTGACCCCCTGGCCTTGAGATAAAGGGATAAATTAGGGGGGAAATGCAAAGCAGAACAAAACAAAAAAGTGCCTCTATTTAAGAAAAATGCATGGGAGGCATTATCATCAAAGGACAGCCAAATTTTTAAGACAAGGAGGTGAAGGGAATTCCTGGGGGCCACTTGGAAAGAAAGGCACTGGAGGACTAGGTGAGATTAGAGCATGTGCCAAATATCACAGAGATGTATGTTGAAATGGTAACGGATCATTTGGTGTACCTAGAGCTTCTAAAATGATTGAAGTAAACAAAACTGAGCTATACTTTTGATAGTTTCTTAAAGAAGGGTGAGCAAACAGGGTGGTGGTATGGAATGTGTTCTTCAGTGATTTATGGGGCACCTAATCACAGAAATACTTGCATGATTCTACGGCACTGATGGAGCAGCTATGCAAGGTTTCATGTCCATTTATGACTATATTTAAGGGAGCGTAAGGCTAATAATTCTGCCTTTTGTCCCTTTCTTCTCAATTACAACCTACTTTCCCTTTGTTAGGACTGTACTGGGAATATTAATTGCAGCTGTGTATTTTCTTACTGTACTCCAAAGGTCTCAGCACAGTACCATGCCAGTGTTAAGAATGATTTAGGAAATTACTTTTGAAGAGATGAAGTTGGCAAAAAGGTTTCAGAATTCTTTATAGAATTATGGAATTAGATGAGATTTTATCGTGTCCTCAATTCTGAATTTTTAAAATAAGCATTTCCATAGCCCTAAAGAACATCTAAATATTTGGTTGGCAAGGTGGAAATAATTACTTGGAAGAAGCAGATGCATGATAAAGGAAAACAAATGAGCAGACTAATACAATACCCCAGTAAATAATCAAAGATGACTCCATGGAATAATGATCATATTTTATAATTCATGAGGATGAAGTCAATAATGGGGATGGGATAAAAAATAGGAAAATAATGTTTAGAGTCAGAACATGAATTTTGATTACCATAAGAATGCTAACTGAAATAGTCTGCAATATTAACCTGTTATCAAAGTAGTATATATTTTTTTAATTTGAAAGAGCTTTAAAATTTTATTGAAAAAATTTGGAATGATAGTATACCCATTTAATAATTATTTTGGATTTATGATAGTTTATTCTTAAATCATTAAATATGAGTACTTGATTTCCCAAGCAGAATATCCTCTTAAAAATAGAAATATGTATCCTAGTTATTTTAGGGCTCCTTAAATTCAGGATATCTGAATATATTTGCCAGTAATTTTGTTGTTCATTCGTTCAATTGTTAATTCATTAGAGACGTAGTCATCGACCATCTACTGTGTTAGGCAGTGGGAATAGATTCAAAGATAAGAGTATCATCTGTCCTCATGAATCTTAGTTATGAAACTAAAATATATATTGTTTGAGATTTTAAAAATGAGTAAAAATCAGGTTGATTTTGGAGATGCAATTTCTAGAATTTATTTTTCATTTTGTCTTATTTTATTTTGACTTTTGATTAAGCTAAAATTTGACTCAGGTTTCACTATCTACTAATGGTTAATTTTTTTTTTCATTTAAACAAAGCATTTTGCCTTGGGGCAAGCTGTTCATTTAATTCCTTATCATTGTGGAAATTCTAACCACAAACAAGATAAAATAAATCACAATATTACTTAGGCAAACCATTGCCATGTTTATAAAGCGGAAGGGAAAAGCAAGTTATATCTGCTTTGAAGTACTCATGACAAGAAAATGTAAAATAAATATGAAGTTATTAAGCTCTCATGATTTGAGGAAAAGGATTATAGATGTAGAACAAACTTAGTCTTAGATAAATCTATGCCATTTTAAGATTTTGGAAATATTATGTTATTACATTTTTATACAGTGAATTTTATAATAGTTGATGTGTAAAACAAAAAATAGAGAATAATACAAAAAGAAAAATAGTTTTTGTAATTCTTCAAACCTATCATAGTCATTGTATTTTTCTGTTTCCTTTGGGCATTTTTTAGTAAATGTACATGTGAGTATACAGATGCATATTTTATATAGATGTAAACGTATATTTAGTTTTATATCTTGAAGTTTTCAGTATAGATTTATATGAAGATTTTTTCAAATCAAGACTTTAAAAAATATATCTAAAATGATTGTAGAATATTCCATTATGTAGCTATCTCTAATACATCCATCATTTTAGGGGATCTATCTAAATAGTTATTGCAGGCATATTCACAATATTATGCAAAATGTGTTCTTAGCCTTTGATCCAAGGATGATGTCATGTACTGTATTTCTTGGTGTGTGTGTATTTGTAACTGATGGCCAAAAGAAGGTGATGCATGTGTTCTTGATCCTTATCTGTGCAGTCATTAATTACATAATCTAACACTGGTTGTTTCTGAGAATGAATGTTTCCTGTCAGCTATACAGAGATTAAACTCATCTTTGATCTATTGTTGATCCTTTACTTGTCACAAGTTATACATATATGATCATTCAGTATTATTGTCTCAGCCGTTATTTCTGAAATATTTTATTAAGTGACCGTCTCATCTAGTTAGAGCATATTGTTAACTTTGGAATTTGGAAAGGGTAGCAATCTACTTAATTCTCTCCAGGAAGATCTCATACCCTTAGACCTGGCACAGTGAGTAGAAGAAAAACTTAGAGCCTGTGGTTCTATGGATAGTCCTGACTTTAAATCCCTTCAGAGTCACAATCTATTGACCCTGAGCAGTTCATTTACTGTCTTTAAAATCAGCTCCATCCATGGTAAAATCCACATATCTACAGGTAGATTTGTAGAGAGCACTATAAAAACAATCACTGTAATTCCTTTATAACACTGGCTGACACACAAAAGAGACACAAGTGGCGATAATTATGTTTAGTGTGATTAGGATCTATAGGGATTAGGCCTACTTTCTGGAACTCAACATCAGATCAGTTACAGATGAGAGACCATAAGAGGATACTGTAGAAAGACAAATGGTTCCCTGTGAGGATGGTAATGAAATCTATGACTGTGTCATTTTATAGCAATATCACTCTTCTTCTAAATCTCACTCAATAGCAAATCAGTGAGACAGACAATTTTAATTAGATGGGCCCCAAGGAAGGTAATAAATGGTTGTTCACAAACACTCCCAGTGATTTTCATGAGATAAAAATAAATCTATGGACCTGGGCTTCTGCTTTTTTTGGATGGTTCTTACAGATGGGCAGTTGATTAGGCTACATCAGTCAGCAAAGGCTAATAGTCTTCAAGGGAAGCTATGGGGACCTCCCTTAGAGAATAATGAAGCCCACTGGAGTGGTTCAGACCAGCATGTGTTGGAAATCTGTATCTTCACTCATGACAAAACATATCTGTCTAGTATTACTAAGCATAAAGGGATATGTATTTGTTTACTGTCACTATGGAATTTCTTTAAAATTGGGAGGAAGAGTAATAAAATGAATCTTTTCTATATTTTTACTAAAAATTTGATAATTGATGGGTTTGTGCAGTTAGCTTTCACTGGTGCAGCTACTTTATAATAAAACATACAATCAAAATGAAAATAAGAGAGATCTTTATTTTTTTATTTTTATTTTCTAAGATTTTATTTATGTATTTGACAGAGAGAGACACAGTGAGAGAGGGAACACAAGCAGGGGGAGTGGGAGACGGAGAAGCAGACTCCCCACTGAGCAGGGATCCCGATGCGGGGCTCCATCCCAGGACCCCGGGATCATGACCTGAGCCGAAGGCAGATGCTTAACGACTGAGCCACCCAGGCGCCCCTAAGAGAGATTTTTAAAGTAAACATATGTGAATATATAAACGTTTATTCCAATTTATTAACACTGGGCACATACAAATATTTTAAAAACAAGATTTCTTTTAAAAAAGAAATCATAAAGTATTCAACTTTAGTTACTTAAAAGACCATTAGTTTTTAGTTAACTAAAATAGCGTAACAAGCAAGTAGTAGCTCAGATAATGGAAGACACAGAAACAGCATTCCTTCTCTTTTCTTGTTATGGTTTGTGTATGATAAAGCTAGTGTTTATCTCTAATTCCAGAGTCACACTGCTAGCTCCAATAGCAAAAGGAAACTTAAAAACCTAAATGTTTTCTTCAGACTAATTGCACTTTCAACCAAGCAATCCTTCAGGGTACTAGTGAGAGAAGTAAAATTTACATGAACAGCTAATGTTTTGCTATTGAAGATATACATATATATGCATACACTTTGGGCAAATATACCGTAATAGAACAGCTTGTACATATAAATAGAATTCTTTCATTTTGAGCCACCAAGGCCTAATGTATTATTATTTGCATGGAAGTTAGCTGATACTGACTTTTGCACAATGTATGAAGATAGGTATTGTCCAAATTCATTGTTTAGAACAATATTGCAACAAAAATGTTCAAATTTAAAGTATAAAATATTTCAAAGCCCTAAATATTATAAATGCTTAATTTGTTATATAGAATTCATATTTTAATTATAAGCCAGTAATATATTTTACTAAAAATTCTTCTGCAATACTTTGTTAAATTCAAGACATTAGAAGGTTCCACAGTTAGTTGAAATACATTAATTCATAACTCACTTATCTGTACATTAAATATGGTGGGAGGAGGGGCTATTATGTTCCAGTGACTTTTTTAAGTGAAAAAAATTAAGATAGTATCTGGCATATTAAAAAAAACTAGCCATCATTTATTTGGCATCTAGTATTTTAAAATTATTCATCCATTGTTACTACAGTGGCATTGTTAATTATTAGTGGCAGTCGAGCAAAGTACTGAAGCATATGAGTTCTTAAACCAGACTAATGAATTTTAATGCAGGTTTTCCCCTTGCTAGAGATGAGATCTTGTTTCTGGTATCTCTGTGACTTACTTTTCTCATCTATACAATGGAGAAAAAAATGCCACCTATGTCCTCAGATTGTTGTCAAGATTAAATGAAGTCGTGTATGTAAAATATTTTTAAAAGTATCTAGGACACTTTAATTTTCCTTGTATTCTACAAATTATTATTCTTCCTGAATGATAGGAATAATTAATCCTGAATCCTAAATACTGGGAATAATTATTGCTATTCCTGATTCCATGAGATCACTTTAAATCAGAGTTTCAAGTGACTTGTCACAAATCTCACAGCCAGTAAGTATCAGAGCTAAGAATTAAATGCTGTTCTGTCAGCTTCCAGATCTCAAACTCTGTTCCTCTAATATCAAGTGTTCCTAAGATGTTTACCTACTAGGGCTTTTTATTTTTTTCTGTTTAAATGAAAATACTCAAACTCCTTTCCAGGTCTTTGGGAAATTCTGAAGAGCTTCTAACATGTGAAAGAGAATACAAAGGAAGGAGTTGGGGAGTCTTATGTTCCTTTGGCCACTCTAAATTCTACTGCAAATTAAATGATCTATTTACTTTTTAATTTCGTTTCCCACTCATTACACAATCAATTGGGTACTCTCTCACTTTTTTGTTATTCACACTTTTTATTCCTTTTTTTTTTTTAAGGAATTTATTTGAGAGAGAGAGTGTGTGTGTGTTTGAGAGAGAGAGAGAGAGTGGGCACAAGGGGGACAGAGAGGGCAGAGGAAGAAGAGAAACAGGTTCCTGGGAGCTCTATGTGGGGCTTGACCCTGGGACCCTGGGATCATGACCTGAGCAAAAGGCACACGCTTAACCAATTGAGCCACCTAGGAACCCCCACACTTTTTATTTCTTTTGACACTTTTTATTCCTTTTGAAGCAAAATTTTCTAAGGTTCTTGGGAAAAAAGAACGCCTGGGTGGCTCAGTCGGTTAAGCATCTGCCATCAGCTCAGTTCATGATCCCAGGGTCCTGTGATCCAGCCCTGCATTGGGCTCCCTGCTCAGCAGGGAGTCTGCCTCTGGCTCTCCATCTTCTCCCCCAGCTCATGCTCTCTCTCACTCTCTCTCTCTCTCAAATAAATAAATTAAATAAATAAAAATAAAGATTGGTCTTGAGACATGGTATGCACTCACCCAGGAAAATAATAGGAAATGAGTTGAAAATAAATATTAGACATAATTATCTTTTAGGTTTTTAGGACATTTTTTGTGAACCAATGTTACAGGAATTGTCATTTAAAAAAAATTATCTCCTCCCCCTGAGCCCTATTTTCCATCTTTCGTATCTTTTCTGTGACATGCTGTATTATACATTTCCTGGTAGTCATATGAAAACATTCTTAAGAAACCAATGATACCTTTTTTTTCTTTTAGATATTTTATATGAAGTCAGAAATATAATCTAAGAGCACATTGGATTAGTGTGTGTGTGTCTGTGTGTGTGTGTGTGTGAGTGTGTGTGGTTAATCATCTTAAATCCTTTTTCTTATAGCTGGCAAAGATAAAGTTTTGGAGAAAGGGTAGCTTAATTCTTGTAACAGCTATGCAATTTTCTGGTTTGCTACATAGAAACACCTATGCTTCCCTGAAGGTATTAAGCATTCTGGATATAATGACAATAATATTTAGACTTCACAGTACTTACCAATGAATTCTTTATAAATCAGCTTACTGTATGTAGTTAGACTAAGGATATGGTTTTATTGTGTTTGCAATAATAAATGAGAAGGGGAAACCTTACGGAAAGTAAGGTTCTTTGAGAACTCCAGAATAATGTATTTCAAATTTAAAAGAAGAATGTTTCTCAACAAATAACCTTAGTTAAATCACTACATAGGGCAGGGGGGAACAGAAAGGAACCAATGTGAATCTTTTATTTTTCTAAGCAAGAACAATGAAATATTTTTAAACCTATTTATCTTTATTAAATAAAAAAGCACAGCTTTTTGGTGAAGATTCCCAAGCTCTTGTAAATTTCTCTGCTTCTTAAAGAAATCCAATACATAAGAGAATTATTTATCCATGTTTTTTGCCTCACCTTCTTTCAAAAGCTGGAAGTTCAGGGAATACTGTTGTACTTCTTTCCAACTGCATATTGAAAAGGGCATTATACTAAAATATCACATAGACAGATTTTGAATGAGGAAAATGGATGATTCAGTTATAAACTTTGCAGTGATTTTCAATCAGCTGCTGAGGAGCTTATTTTCAAAATTTAATCTGAAATTGCTGGATGAAATTGGCTTAACATCTCAAAGTATTCGTTTCCTTGTCTGTGAAATAAAATATTCATCCCTGTACAACAAGGACTTTAACAGTGAAAATGGAAATCATAATTTTGTTATTAATTTACCTGAAGAGAGTATTTTTAAAGTTTTATTTATTTATTTGAGAGAGAGAGAGTGCACAAGCAAGGGGAGCAGCAAAGGGAGAGGAAGAAGCAGGTTCTGAGCTGAGCAGGAAGCCTGATGTGGGGCTCGATCCCAGTATGCTGGGATCATGACCTGAGCAGAAGGCAGACGCTTAACCGACTGAGCCACCCAGGTGCCCCTGAAGAGAACTTTTTTTTTATTGCCAAGCTCTGTTGAGAGCTTTTTATGCACTTTTTACAAATGACATATAGCATACATATAGAAAATTGAAATTCTAATTGTTCAACTCCATGAAAATGTACAGTTTGAAAACATCTGTGTAATATGAACCCAGATCAAGAAACTGATTCAGGAGTTCTTATGTGACACTTGCCAGTCATCTTAGCACTAACTCTGTTCCCCACAAGGGTACCCATTATCTTAATTTCCAACACCATAAGTTAGTTTTATCTGTTTTTGCAGTATACATTTAAGTTGTATCAATAGCCCTGAAATGTAAACATAGTTAATTCCTTTCACATACCCTTAAACATTGATAAAGTCAAAGGAGATGCATTTCCGTGGATGGCTGTGGGAATGTTTCCTGGAAAACTGATTCCCTGACAGGACTGTTGGATTGAAATTAAAAAACAAAACAGTGAACTTGTGTTTGAATGTGGCTTTCTTGCCAACACTGGAATTCTGAGAAATTTATTGTCCCCAATTTTTTTCCTTTCTTTTTTTTCAAATTTTATTTTATTATGTTATGTTAATCACCATACATTACATCATTAGGTTTTAATGGAGTGTTCCATGATTCATTGTTTGCATATAACACCCAGTGCTCCATGCAGTATGTGCCCTCTTTAATACCCATCACCAGGCTAACCCAACCCCCAACACCCTCGCCTCTAAAACCCTCAGTTTGTTTCTCAGAGTCCATAGTCTCTCATGATTCGTCTCCCCCTTTTATTTTCCCCCCCTTCATTTTTCCCTTCCTACTATATTTTTTTTAACATATAATGTATTATTTGTTTCAGAGGTACAGGTCTGTGATTCATTAGTCTTACACAATTCACGGCACTCACCATAGCACATACCCTCCCCAATGTCTATCACGCAGCCACCCCATCCCTCCCACCCCCCACCACTCCAGCACCCTTCAGTTTGTTTCCTGAGATTAAGAATTCCTCATATCAGTGAGATCATATGATACATGTCTTTCTCTGATTGACTTATTTTGCTCAGCATAATACCCTCTAGTTCTATTGTTCTAAGGGTTAAATAACTTGTGGAAGAACTTAGGAAACAATAAAGTGCTTTATAAATGGAATACAGGAACAGCAGCAGTGGTAATAGAAAGAAGAAAACATGAGAAATAGCACTGGCAGCTGGCAAGTAGAGTGTGTGCAGGAAATGTCAAGAACTATATGATGAGGCTGTTGTCATAGATGTGGATTATGTGGTAGAGGGATTAATTATGAGCAAGTAGATTAAAATGTAGTTTGGAAACATATGGAGTCAATCTCTTTTCTATATGCAACATGGCTTGAATAAAAAACAGGAATGTATAATATAAAGTTACTCTTATTTGTTTTTTTGGGGGGGCAGTGATTAAGACCACTTTTTGGAAATTTAAGTATGGTGAACATTTTTGGGAATTTGAAACCAAGACTAATTTTAACTTTCTTCAGCCTCTGGAATTTAGAATGTAAAGGATAGTATAATTTATATTAGTGAAAAGAGAGACCTCTGAACTGCTTTGTTCTCTTTGAAGAGGCTAGAATGAGAGAAAAAAGAAAGAAGGAAAGCTCATTCTATCAGTTCTTCTGTGGCCACTGAAATCCATGTAACTTGTTGATCAGGAGGTAGATTTAATTCCATAGGACGGACCATGGGTCTAGACATGAAGTGTGCATAGGAATCACTTTCGTGGTTTCTTTTTTCTTTTTTTTTTTTAAGATTTTATTTATTTATTTGAGAGAGAGAGAGAATGAAAGAGAGAGAGCGAGAGCACGTGAGGGGGGGGAGGGTCAGAGGGAGAAGCAGACTCCCCGCTGAGCAGGGAGCCCGATGTGGGACTCGATCCCGGGACTCCAGGATCATGACCTGAGCCGAAGGCAGTCGCTTAATGGACTGAGCCACCCAGGCGCCCCCAACTTTGGTGGTTTCTTAAAAGGCAAGTTCTGGGCCCCATACCTTCAGAGACTCTCCATCATTGTGACTCTAAAGGAAACTAAGTGATTATTATTATTTTTTTTGATAAAGGTATTCCAGGAACTCCAGATCTTAATTCTTACTTTAGGGGACAAAGAACTGAAAAATTGCAACTTGGGCTAAAAGTTGGGTAGGTGGGTAGACAAAAACTAAAGCCTGGTAGAACTTGGGAAGGGAGGGGATGGTTAAGAGAATGGATGTTGAAGTGAAACAAGAAAGAGCATGCAAGGAAAGGTATGGAACCCGAGAAGGGCAGCAAAACCTGAAAATCACACAAGAGAGAGAAAGTGTATAGGGAAGAGATGTTTCAGAAGAAGCGAATCAAAGGAGTGTAGGAAAGGCAGCATTCAGGAGACTATGGGGGCAGAGCTCTAGTACTGTAGCAAATGGCACTTGAGAACTGTAAAAGAAATATATAAATCTTGTGATTTACACACCAGAAAATGATAGAAGAATAAGATGCAATCCAAAGGCACTGCATTGGCATTCATGCCTAGAGAATATACTAGTGCTGAGACTGACCCAGGGTTAGTGGGCCTGGAATGCATTCAGTAACAAACAAATATATGCAAAATTTGAATACAAAATTAGGTATGCAAATGTATATTTACTTAGAATGAGGAAAATATGACAACAATTTAAAAAATGTAAAAGTTAAGAAGCACGTCATTTAGAACAGTAACAATATAATAATAACCATAGCAATTGTCTGGCATATATCTATGATACTCCTACTAATTTGTTTTACTTCTATATGTAGTTACCTTGTCGAATGACAGTTGCTTAATGTTGTTTATTCAAAGAACAGAAAGATAATATGTTCTTTCCTCCATCATTTTTTATTGAATTATTATTATTACTATTGAAAATTTCAAGAAAATTCTTTCAGCTTCACAATGCTTTATCAATGATATTACATCTGTACCTTCCTTAATATTCTTTGCTAGGAGAAGGTGAGTCTTTAGCCAGAGGAAATTTCCAGAGAATACCAGGCCTTTAACCTGTCTTGAGTCCTTACACTTGGTGCTTCAGCAGCAACATTTCTGCCTTATCTACTGTGCTTTTCAGTGTTGAGGCTTTGGAGAGAGAATCCATGCATGGTGAGAGGGTTATGAAACCAGGACCACAGCCTTTTCGCTACCAAAAGCAGGGAGCGGAGTGAGGTCTTTGGCCAGCATCTGCTGCGATTCAAGCATCTTGATGCTCCATGGGGTCTGTAAGGGGCTCGTTGTCGCTGGCAGTGGGTGAATGCTGGCCTCCAACCTGGAAACCTCTGTAGGCTGAGTAGGCCCCCAGCTGGGACAGCAACTCTGTCCTCCCCAATTTCTTGGAGGGCAAGTCCCCATTCTGGGAAGAAGAAGCTCGTACAAGTGAAGGTTCCAGAAACTTAGGCTTCATTGCCTTCACAGGAATCTTGCCTCTGACTTAAACTCCAGATAAGAAAAGAATGGAGGTCAAAGTTGACTGGGTTACTGCCTGTCTGCTTATACTTATATCTAGTCAGCCATTCAGTAAATTGAGTCTAGTTTTTCCAAAGTTGAAGTTTGGTATTTTCTAAAGAAAATATTGGTTTTAAGTACTGGTTGGAATCCTTGTGGGAGTAATCAGTGTATCACAAGTTCTCAAATCTCAACAATTCCCAGAGGCCACCTATTGTCTGGACTCGTGCTCAGATAGGGAAGGGATATCAATGATTGGGTTATTTTGCCATACCAGGTGCCTTTCATTTATTTATTTATTTTTATTTTTTAGAGAGAAAATGAGAGAGAGGGAGAGTGCATATGAGCAAGGGAGGGGCAGAGAGAGAGGAAAAGAGAAACTTCACACCAGGGAGGAGCCCAACTCTGGGCTTGATCCGACAACCCTGAGATCATGACCTGAGCCAAAAATCAATATGGACACTTAGCTGACTAAGCTACCCAGGCACCCCATACTAGATGCTTTTTAGAAAACTATTCTAATCCTTTTTCTAGGTTTAGAAACTTAAAGAGTCTATTCTGATCCCAATAGAAATATAATTTACATGATTGTTTCCAAGCATTGACTAGCATAGACTCATAGTATAAAAACCTATTTATCACTATCATACCAAAAACTAAAAATAAAGAGATACTTGCTGCCATCAAAAGCAGATATAATTTACTTCACATTGAAGCCAGGCTAACTAAACTGTTATTCTGAATGGTGTGTGCCATGTTCTCACCCAACAAACACACACTTTGTATAGTTAGCTGACAAGTAAAATGACATATCTAAATGTCTTATAGTTGTATTGTATCACATTCTATTTTCTGAGAACTTTTAGAAAGTTGTTCCTCAACTTCGTGTTCTAAATTGTGGGTTATCATAATCACTACTAATGATCTGTTCCATTGATTGAATCACTTAAGGAACTCTGCCAGTAAAATGATGAGCATTTTTTTAGGGGATAATCTATGGAGTAATTGAAGTCTTTAGAAAAACTGACTGTAAGTAATAATTCTAATTGTATTTGACTGACGGAAGGAACGCCTCATGATGAATTGGTGCAGGATCTAAAGCAATACTTACCATTAATCTGATTTTTTCCAAAGTCAAAATAAAACTATATTGTTGGAAGAATGGAGAATAAAGAAATAAAAGCTTAGATCTTTGAAAGGTATACTGTCTTTAAAGAACAAAAAATATCCTGAAGTCTTAGACATTGCGGTCTTAGTATCTATGTTTCATGTGGTGACTGGCTCTTTGATCAGTGGTCTTACCAAAGAGTATTTGGGTGTGTGTATGTTGGAGTGGGGGTATGAGGAAACAGAAAGTTCAACTGGCACCTTATCACAGTCTTCATCAGCATCTGCTTCCCCAACCATCTAAAGCTGCCTTTCCAGTGCCATATCTTCTCAAAATAAACACAAGACTTAATTAAGTTTCATGTACTTGCTATGCAGATTTGGGATCAAGACAAATCATCTAGCCCTTACCTTCCAACTATATTCCCACGTTTCCTTCCACTAAGTGTCTAGTGTATAGAAATTCTGATGCTACTACTGCTTTTCACTTATTTCCAGAAAAAGAGGAGTCGGTCATATTATATTCTTTGAGTAGAAAGGTAATAATTGAACTTCTCATTACTAATTATTAGAAATTTATAGAGATGGTTGCATTGTTCTATATCAAGATTGCTGTTTTACAAGATTACAAATTCTCCATGTTTGTCACACAATACCTTATACTTATAAAACTCAATAGTACTTACATATTTTACATTTATCTTATTTTTTAATTTAATTTAATTTTATTATGTTATTTAGTCCTATTTTGATCTACATAAGAGCAAAATGCATTATATGCACACATTCCCCATTGCATTGATGAGAAGTTTTAAAGGTCAGAATGGTTAAGGAACACAGCTGACAATGGTCAAATTTGGAATCTTAGAACGGCAGGTGCAAGGTGCCATCACCACACGGAGCTCATTTGAGTCAGTTCTTTTCCCTGATTTGACCGTCCCAATTTCTTCCACTTAGGTTGTTTCTTAATCTTCATTTTTTGTTTTTATTTTTATTTTTTTCCTTCTCCCATATCTATGACCTAGTTTATATTTCAATTCTAAGAAAAACTTCTCAGAATCCAAGAAGATAAAGAGAAATCAAAATAAATAATTACAGTTTCCAAGCATATTGGTGATCTCATATAGGATATAAAAGAGTGTATTTCTTTAGGATATTTGTTGCTCTATCTTTGCAACAGAGATTTCAGAATATTGAAGTCATGTCTCCGAGTTGCCCTTGTCTTTTCCAATGAAGTTACCCTCTCTCCCAGGAGCCATGCCCATTTTGCGAGCTGATTTAACGAAGTTGGTATGAATAGTGTTGAAAGTGACATTGTGCCATCCTGTTGGTTGCAAAGAGGTCATCAAAAATATGGATGGTAAAGACCAATCAATACATCTCTATTACACACAGATGGAAGGGAAGTGATTAAGACAGCAGTTCTATCATCCAGAGGTGCTTATATATTCTCAAAGCAGCTGTCTTTAAATGAGCCCATTTTTAATGGGGTTAAGGCCTTATTTTAAAAGTCTTTGGCTGTTCTATAACTTTTCCAAACACTGTTTTGTCATTTCTCATTTGTGAAATTCTTTCTCAGCACAAGTGCCTAGAGTAACATCTATAAAAATAAAAAAAGAAAGAAAATTTATTTTTTAAAAGAAATCTGTAATATGAAATTTCAAATATGTTAAAGTTGGAATTAATAGTTATCAATTAAAATAAAATACTGGTTTTCAAAAATAGTAAGCAAGTTAATTTAAGAGCAGAAGTTTAAAAAAAAAACAAAAATCTTTACATTCAGGAGTAATAAAAATAAATCCTTTCTGTAAGAGACTTAATAATTGGATAGGAGTGAAAAGTGGGTTGGTGGGAATTGAGTATGGGTTCTTTCAAGCTGGATAATGACAATGCTGATGTAAAACTAACTCAAGCTTTTCACCAGAGCTTGACACCCTAGCATTAATAGCCTCAGGGCCTCAGCTGTTCTTGCTGAGACTTACTAGAGTTATCTGCCGTACCTGAATCTCCCTGGCACTCCACGACACTTCTATTTTAATGTAGAAATGTTGATCCATTGACAGTAATTTTTTGCTCTGTGTTGAAAGACTTGCACCCCCTATTACATAACAAATTGACTTGCCTTAATTTGATTTATACATGCTATACCTTACAATTTATTTTTTTCTAGCATTTTATCGGTGTGTATTGACATATAATTAACTACGTATATTTAAAGTGCAATATTTGATAAGTGTTCACATATGTCCACCTATAAAATCACATCATAATCAAGATAAGATAGGTCTATCACCTCCAAAAGATTACTATTCCCTTTTAAAATCCCTCCCTGCTTCTGTGAACACTACCTGTCCCTTAGCAATCACTAATATGCTTTCTGTCATGAGATGTTTGTTTGCATGGTTTAGATCTTTACATAATCATGAGCATAAGATATTTACTCTTTCTAGTCTAGATTATTTCACTCAGAATTATTTTCAATTTTGTGTTTTAAGTATATCAACAATACATTCTTATATTTCTGAGTATGAATTTATCACATTTTTTAATCCATTAACCTGTTGATTGACATTTGAACTTTCTCTGGTTTTTGTTGTTGTTGTTACATATAAAGCTGCTATGAAAATTCACATTCCAGTCTTTGTAAGGACACATGCTTCCACTTTCTTGGATGAATATCTAGGAGCAGAGTATCTGGATTATATGGTAGTTTATGTTTATCATTTTTAAAAAATTACTTATTTCAGAGAGAGAGAGAGAGTGCAGGAGCAGGCAGTAGGGACAGAGGGAGAGGGAGAGTGAGAGAGTCTCAAGCAGACTCTGCACCAAGCACAGAGCCTGATACAAGGCTTGATCTCATGACCCTGAGATCACAATCTGAGCCAAAACCAAGAGTTGGACACTTAGCTGACTGTAACAACCAGATGTTATCATTTTAAGAAATTGCCAGAATCAGACCATTTTCCAAAGTTATTGCACCATTTTACATTCCCAACAGTAGTGTATGAGAGTTTCATTTGCTCTATATTTTTGCCAAGAGTTGATATATTCAGTCTTTTTAATGATAGACATTCCAATAGGTGTGTTGTAATAGCTCATTGTGGTTTTAATTTGCATTTCCCTAATGACTAGTGATACTGAACATCTTTTCTTATGCCATCCATGTATCATTATCAATGAAATATCTATTTAAATATTTTACCCTTGTCTTACTTATTTATTTATAGAATATACATTTAGACACACCAATGAAAGACTGATGTGAGGGAGACAAGCCAAGGAGAGAAGCCTCAGAAGAAACTAGCCCAGCCAACACCTTGACCTTGGACTTCCAGCTTCCAGAACTATAAGAAAAACTGAGGTTTTAAAGATGAGGACTTACCCAGATGTTTGAAGGTACTCCCTCCTAAGAAAGATGTGAAACCTGGCATGGCTTTCTTGTTTGAACTCTGTCTCCTTCATGGGAAATATCCTTGTTTTGACTGGGTTGTGGGCTGGGCAGCCTTCCCTTTGTGTGATAACAACTTCGATGTAGTGGAGGGAAAATTCAAGTGTCCCCTTCTCCGAGGACATTATGACCTGACACTTGACAACTTCAGGAAAATGGAAGATTTGATTTGCTTTGACTTAGACCACAGGCTGTGCAATCTCTACTTTCAGGTTATTAAACTTCCTCTGTGTTTGGATGATCAACAAACCTATGAAAGACAAACTCCGCTTTCCCCTGAATTTCCAGTTTCTTTAATGGCTGAAGCACAGAAAGCAGATTCAGGCGTGAATACCCCCGGCCTTTCAGAGAAACAAATGGAGGAAAACATTTGTGCATCATTGGATGATAAAGCTAAACCCTCCCTACACTCTTCTCAGGGACCAGCAAGCCTTCTGGGACAAACTTCAGACTTGGAGAAGTGAAGTAGATGCAATTAGATAAGGAAGAATAATAAGAAAGATCTGAGATGGCCGTTAGACTCTTCAGCTCCTGTATGATACTTACGCTGTTGGTCCATCCATGAACCTCACTTCACCTTAGCAAGCCTCTGGAAAGATTGATTCAGGAAAGGATGAAAAGACAGTCTGCTTTGAAAATAAAGTGAATTTTCATGCCTTTTGAGGGAATACATAAGAAACGAGGGCACAAACCAAACTGCAATGACCAGAGGAGGGAACAAGAAAGAAGAAACAAAGGCAGTGCCTATTGAAGACGCTCTTGAAAATGAGAAGGAGAAAGTTTCAAAAAGCAGCTTAATGGAGTCAAGGGTTGAGGGAAGATTGTATTTTGTTTGTTTGTTTGTTTTTAATGGCTGAACACTTACTCCTCTCTTGATAAACAATGGGAAAATCCCTGGGGGAGGAAAAATTGAGAATGCAGGAGAAAGAGGAAAATTGTCGGGATGAGTTCCCATCATAAGAAAGATAGATGGGAGAGGTGAGTACTGGGAAGGAGATAGGATAATTCTTCCTCTGAGGTAAAAGAGAAAAGAGAAAAAGGCAGAGTAGTTTAAAAAAAATTCTCTAATATTTTCTATGTAAGAAAAAAAAAGCAACAATAGCAACCTTTAAAGAAAAAAGATTCTTTGTGAAATTTAGGAAATGTAATAAATTGCTGAGGAACAATGATGTTCTTTGGAATTCTAATTTCAAGTGTCTTAATCTTGTTAAATACTTTCCCTTTAGGCGCCTCTCAAGCTAAGCTACTGTTTTCAAAGTTACTGTAGGTTTTGGCCTGAGGACAAAATAAGGATGAAAAGGGCTCTGATACCTGCTGGGATGGCTGAGCCTCCCAAGTGCAGAAAGCACCTACTTAGAACATGAGTTAATTGTGGCACTCATTTTTTTATATAACGTTATTAAGAAATAAGGGGACCACATTTTACTGCTTGCAGATTGGTCAGTGATATAGGTGTCAGATATATGCTCCCTGGGACCCCCATTAGAATGGTACCATGTATCCAGGAAGCCCAATTCAAAGAACCTTTGAAATAATAGATTTCCACTCTGATACCTAATTATTTTTTGCTTCAGCCTGAGATCCTGTAAGGGTATTCCATGCACGCCATGTTCTTTTGCCAATGGGCCACTTATCCATCTTCAGAAGTATACTTCTTTGGGAGAGAAAATTGGATGAGTATGTGGTCTCTATCTTCCTAGAGCTTCCTCATACAATTATGACATAAGTACTATCATATATAAGAGGAAACAAAGAGCCACTGTTTATTCTTGCATCATATGCCATATATATTGAAATCAACTAATATTACATGAACCATTTCAGTATAAAACCAGTCCGCTCAAACATGACTTAAAAAAAAAAAGTTAAGTCCCACTTGAAATTAACCAAAATGTTGATAAATCATGAAAGAAGTCTATTCATACTTAAATATTAATTTGCCTGTATCTGTGGTTCAACAAACCTAACAAAAACAAGGCTTCTTAAAAAAAAAGAATATACATTTAATTATTATTTTTAATTTTTTGTTTATTTGTTTGAAGATTTCATTTAAATTCCAGTTAGTTAACATATAGGGTAATATTAGTTTCAGAATTTAGTGATTCATCACTTACATACAACACCCAGTGGTCATCATAACAAATGTCCTCCTTAATACCCATTTAGCCCA
Source organism: Zalophus californianus (assembly GCF_009762305.2). Classification (NCBI taxonomy): domain Eukaryota; kingdom Metazoa; phylum Chordata; class Mammalia; order Carnivora; family Otariidae; genus Zalophus; species Zalophus californianus. The sequence goes on along the minus strand of NC_045598.1, from coordinate 140,988,918 downwards.
TCCCCTGCCCACCTCCCATCCAGCAACCCTCAGTTTGCTTGCTATAGATAAGAGTCTATTTTATGGTTTGCCTCTCTTTTTTCCCCCCTTATTTATGTTCATCTGTTTTGTTTCTAAATTCCACATATGAGTGAAATCATATGGTATTTGTCCTTCTCTGACTGACTTATTTCACTTAGCATAATACACTCTGGCTCCATCCATGTCATTGCAAATGGCAAGATTTCATTCTTTTTGATGGCTGAGTAATATTCCATTGTGTATATATACCACCTCTTCTTTAACCATTCTTCAGTCAGTGGACATTTGGGCTCTTTCCATCTTTGGCTATTGTTGATAATGCTGCTATAAACATCAGGGTACGTATGACCCTTCAAATCAGTATTTTTGTATCCTTTGGATGAATAACTTGTAATGTAATTGCTGGGTCATAGGGTAGTTCTATTTTTAACTTTTTGAGGAACCTCCATACTGTTTTCCAGAGTGGCTGCACCAGTTTGCATTCCCACCAACAGTGCAAGAGGGTTCCCCTTTCTCTGAATGCTCACCAACATCTTGTTTCTTGTGTTGTTCATTTTAGTCACTATGACAGGTGTGAGGTGGTATTTTACTGTAGTTTTGATTTGTATTTCCCTGATGATGAGTGATATTGAGCATCTTTTCACGTCTGTTAGCCATCTGGATGTCTTTTTTGAGAAATATCTATTCATGTCTTTCCCCCTTTTTTTGGGTGTTGAGTTTGTTAAGTTCTTTATGGATTTTGTATACTGACCCTTCATTAGATATGTCATTTGCAAATATCTTCCCTCATTCTCTAGGTTGTCTTTTAGTTTTGTTGATTATTTCCTTTGCTGTGCAGAAGATTTTTTATCTTGATGTAGTCTCAAAACTTTATTTTTGTGTTGTTTTCCTTGCCTCAGGAGACATGTCTAGTAAGACATTGCTCCAGCTGAGGTCAAAGAGGTTGCAGCCTGTGTTCTTCTCTAGGATTTTGGTGGTTCCCTGTTTTACATTTAGGTCTTTCATCCATTTTGAATTTATTTTTGTATATGGTATAGGAAAGTGGTACAGTTTCATTCATTTGCATGTTGCTGTCCAGTTTCCCCAACACCATTTGTTCGAGAGACTCTTTTTTCCATTGGATATTCTTTCCTGTTTTGTCAAAGATTAGTTGACTGTATTGTTATGGGTCCATTTCTGGGTTTTCTATTCTGTTCCATTGATCTCTGTTTTTGTGCCAATAACATACTGTTTGGAGGACTATAGCTTTGTAATATAACTTGAAGTCCAGAATTGTGATGCCTCTGGCTTTGTTTGCCTTTTTCAAGATTACTTTGGCTATTCAGGGTCTTCTGTGGTTCCATACAAATTTTAAGATTGTTTGTTCTAGCTCTGTGAAAAATGGTATTGATATGGATTGCATTAAATATGTAGATTGCTTTGGGTAGTATAGGCATTTTAACAATATTTGTTCTTCCAATCCATGAGCATGGAATGTTTTTCTATGTCTTTGTGTCATCTTCAATTTCTTTCATAAATGTTTTATAGTTTTCAGTACACATCTTTTACCTAGGTATCTTATTATTTTTGGTGCAATTGTAAATGGGTTTGATTCCTTGATTTCTCTTTCTGCTGCTTCATTATTGGTGTGTAGAAATTCAATAGATTTCTATACATTGATTTTGTACCTGTGACTTTGCTGAATCCATGTATCAATTTTTTGTGGAGTTTTCCAGGTTTTCTTCATAGAGTATCATGTTGACTGCAAACCATGAAATTTTCACTTCCTTGCTGATTTGGATGCCTTTTATATGCCCAATATCTAACTGAAACAGATATAAATAATATAACTGATCTAGAATTTAAAGCAACAATCATAAGGATACTAGCTGGGCTTGAGAAAAGCATAGAAGACATCGTTACTGCAGAGATGAAAGACCTAGAAACTAGTCAGGCCGAAATGAAATATGTAATAACTGGGATTCAAAAGTGACTGTATGTATTGACCACAAGGATGGAAGAAGCAGGGAATGAATAAATTATATAGAAGATATAATTATGAAAAAAAGAAGATGAAATTATGGAAAATAATGAAGCTGAAAAGAAGAGGGAAAGAAAAATATTAGATTGTAAATGTTACCTTAGGGAACTGAGTGACTCCATAAAGTGTTTATAACATTCGTGTTACGGAAGTCCCAGAAGAAAAGAGGGAAAAGGGGCAGAAGATTTATTTGAGGAAATTATAGCTGAAAACTTCTCTAATCTGGGGAAGGAAATAGGCATCCAAATCCAGGAGGCACAGAGAACTCCCACAAAAGTCAACAAAGCAGGCCAACACAAAGACATATTGTAGTTTAATTTGCAAAATATAGAGATAAAGAAAAAAATCCTAAAAGCAGCAAGACAGATGAAGTCCCTAATTTACAAAGGAAGACAAATAAGGTTAGCAGCAAATCTTTTCACATAAACTTGGCAAGCCAGAAGAGTGTGGCATGATATATTCATTATGCTGAATGGGAAAAATCTGCATCAGATTACTCTATACAGCAAGGCTGTCATTCAGAATAGTAGGAGAGATAAAAAGAGTTTCCCAGACAAAGAAAAACTAAAGAAGTTCATGACCACAAACCAGACCTGCAAGAAATATTGAAGGAGACTCTTTGGGTGGGAAAGAAAGATCTATTTAAATATTTTGCTCATTTTTAAATTTGGGTTGTATATTTTCTTATTATAGAGTTCTAAGAATTCTTCAAATAGTCAAGATACAATACTTTTATCAGATTTATAATTTGCAAATATCTTACACTAGCTTGTGGCTTGTTTTCTTCATTCTCTTAATAATTGTTTTCAAAAAGCATAAGTTCTTCATTTTGTTAATGTGCAGCTTTTAAATTTATTCTCTTATGGATCATGCATTTGGTATTGTCGCTGAGAAATTTGTGGTCAAAAAAGATTTTCTAATCTGTTTTCTTCCTGCAGTTTTATGTTTCTTTTTATATTTGGTTCTAAGGCCAATTATTTAATATTTTTATGTGGTGTGAAATGTATATCAACATTTTTTTTGTATATGGATATTTAATTGTTCTAGCTTCATTTGTTGAAAAAGTGTTTTTTTGTTTGTTTGTTTGTTTTTTATCCCAGAAATGTTTTTGTACTTTTGTCAATCATTTGTCTGAATTGGTGTGGGTCTATTTTTGAACTTTCTATTCTGTTTCATTGCTTTCTTTACCTTTGTGCCAAATCCAATGTTCTGATTACTGTGACTTTATACTAAGTAGAATATATCCTACATATTCTATATTATATACTATACTATATAGTCTATAGAATATTTATAGTATATTCTATATACTATATACTATACTAAGTAGACTATATCCTCCAGTGTTTTTTTTAAGCAGTTTTATCTAGTCTAGGTATTTTTTTTTTTAATTTCTATATGAATTGTTGAGTTGGCTTGTAAAGTACTACCAAAATGCTTGCGTGAAATTTGACTGGAATTGTACTGAATTCATAGACCTACAGACAAATCTGGGGAAGAATTAACAATACTATTCTGACCCATGGATGCCTTATATCTGTCTATTAGGATTTTTAATTTTCTCAGCAATATTTTGTAGTTTTTAGAGTACACAACTGCACAATTTTGTTAGATTTATCACCAAGTATTTTATTTTTATTTTTTTATTTTTAAAAAAAATTTTTAAAGATTTTATTTATTTATTCATGACAGAGAGAGAGAGAGAGAGAGAGAAGCAGAGGGAGAAGCAGGCTCCCCGCTGAGCAGGGAGCCCGATGCGGGACTCTATCCCAGGATCCCGGCATCATGACCTGAGCCGAAGGCAGACGCTTAACCATCTGAGCCACCTAGGCGCCTTATCACCAAGTATTTTAAATGCTATTTTAAATCACATTGTTTTCTTTATTTCAACTTCTGATCAACTCTTGCCGGATAATAAAAAAGTGGTTGATTATTTGTATTGGTCTTGTGTCTTTCAGCCTCATTAAATTCAATTATTATTCCTAGGGGCTTTTGTGCAGATTTTGTTGGATGGATGATCATGAAGTCTACAAATAAGAAGAGTTTACTTCCTCCTTTTTAATTTCTTGCCCAATTGAATGGTCTAGAATGGTCAGTACAATGCTGAATAGAGAGGCTGAGAATGGACATTCTTAACCGTTTAGGAGGAAAACATTGAGTCCTCCACAACTGGACATGATGATATTGTAGAATCTCTTACTGATGTCCTTTTTCAAGTGGAGGAAATTCCCTTCTTTTTTCATATCGCAAGAACTTTTTTTACAGAATGGATATTGAATTTTTTCCTTTTTTCCCCAATATTGTGATGACAATATGTTTTTTTTTTAAGTCTGTTTCTATGGTAAATCAAATCAATTTGTTGATTTTAAAAATGTTAAACTAAACTTGCAATCCTGAAGTAAACTAATTAGGCATGATGTGCTTTCTTTCTTTTTTTTTCTTTCTTTCTTTCTTTCTTTTTTTTTTTATGTAGTTGCCCTTGAGTTGGTAAAGTTTTCTTAAGAATTTTTGCATCTACATTCAGAAGTATAATGTAGTTGCCTTTTCTTGTAATGTTTTCGTCTGGTGTTGGTATTAGAGCATGCTAGCACCATATAATGAGCTGGGTAGTTTAATGTCCTCATCAGTTTTCTGGAAATGTTTGGTAGAATTCCATAATTAAGATTTGGGGCTGGAATTTTCTTTGTGGAAATATTTTTAACTACAAACTTAATTCATTTGGTAGATACAGAGCTGTTACGTTGGTCACTTCAAGACTATATCCATTTCAAGGCTGTATCCATTTCATTATCTCCTAAAATTGTTCATAATCTTCATTATCATCTTAGTATGTGCAAAATCTGTGATCACATCACCTCTTCTACTCCTTTTATAGAAAATTTTTTTTGTTTTCTTTTTTTTCTCAATAGTCTGACTAATGATTTTTGGTCTTTTTAGACATTATTTAGCTGCTCTTGTTTTATTATTATTTTTAAAATCTAATATGATGTTTTCCACTTTTTGTGAACATATTTTGTATGACTTCAATTTTTAAAAATTTGTTAAGGTGTGTTTTATGACTCAGGGGGTGATTTATCTTTGTGAATATTTGATGTGGGCTTGAGAAGATTGTTCTTTCTGCTGGGTGGGATATCTTTAAATGTCTATTAGATCATGTTGGTTGATGGGTTGTTAAGTTCCTTTTTATTCTTGCAAATTTTCTGTTAAGTAGTTCTATCAGTTGAAGATAGAGTTATTGAAGTCACCAATATAAATGTGGATTTCTCTATGTCCTCTTGCAGTTCTACCATTTTTCACTTCACATTTTTTTTAGATGCACAAACATTTAAGATCACTAGATGTTCTTGGAGGACAGAAATTTTATTATTATATAATTTCCTTCTTTATTCTTGATCATTTCCTTTGCACTGAAGTCACATTTAGCTGATATTAATATTATTACTTCTGGGGGCTCCTGGGTGGCTTAAGCGTCTGCCTTCGGCTCAGGTCATGATCCCAGGGTCCTGGGATCGAGCCCTGCATTGAACTCCCTGCTCCATGGGAAGCCTGCTTCTCCCTCTCCCACTCCCCTGGCTTGTGTTCCCTCTCTCACTGTGTCTCTCTCTGTCAAATAAATAAATAAAATCTTTAAAAAATATTATTACTTCTACTTTTATATAAAAACTAATGTTTGTATGATATGTCTCTTCCTTTTTTTTCCCTTTTTTTTAAAAGATTTTATTTAGGTGCCCCCTTATTTTTTACTTTTAACCTACATATGCTATATCTTTATATTTGAAATAAGTTTCTTAAAGACAGCATATAGCTGGATCTTTTAAAAAAAAAACTACTCTAGATATTTTTAATTGGCATATTTAGACTATTTTTATTTAAATCAATTATTGATACATTAGGGATTATTTCACCATTTTATTATTTGTTTCTGTCTGTTCCACCTGTTTCACTGAAACACTTTTGTGATAGCTTTTTAAAAATCTTTGTCAGAGAAGGGCACCTGGGGGGCTCAGTTGGCTAAGCATCTGCCTTGGGCTCAGGTCATGATCCCAGGGTCCTGGGATCGAGTCCCATATCTGGCTCCCTACCCAGCCAGGAGCCTGCTTCTCTCTCTCTTCCTCTGCCTCTTCCCCCTACTCATGCTCTTTCTCTCTCTCAAATATATAAATAAATAAAATCTTGAAAAAAATAAAATATTTGTCAGAGAATCCCAACATCTGAGTCATTTTGTATTTGATGATTTTGATGCTATATGATGGTATCAATCAGATATCAATCATGACTATTATCTGATTGGTTGATAATGTACCAATCAATAGTTGGTGTCTGTTGATTATCTTCATTTATTCAAATTGTGATTTTTCCTGGTTCTTGGTATGATGAATGATTTCAATTGCATCTTATTTTGAGTATTATATTTTGAGAATCTACATTTCGTTTAAATATTTTTTTTAACGGGCAGTCACCTTGTTTAGGTTTAATGCATATAAGTTCTGGCTCCCTTTAATAAGCTGTGGTTCCAATGACAAATGAGGTTTCAGAGCCCTTGCAATACTCTTCTGGTCTGTCCCATTTGTGTGATACCAGAAGACTACTCTGAGAGTGTGGTGTTATTCTACATAGTAGCTCTGTTTTCAAGCCTTTCAGTATGTTGATTCTAGTCACTTCCACTTGTAGCTCAGTCAGGGATCTACCCAACACTTCCTTTGCATGTTTAAAGAATTATTTTCTTTTTTTTTTATTATGTTATATTAATCACCATACATTACATCATTAGTTTTTGATGTAGTGTTCCATGATTCATTGTTTGCGTATAACACCCAGTGCTCCATTCAGTATGTGCCCTCTTTAATACCCATCACTGGGCTAACCTATCCCCCCAACCCCTCCCCTCTAGAACACTCAGTTTGTTTCTCAGAGTCCATTGTCTCTCATGGCTCGTCTCCCCCTCCGAATTGCCAGAGTATGGAAAGAGCCAAGATGTCCATCGACAGATGAATGGATAAAGAAGATGTGGTATATATATATATATATATATATATATATATATATATATACAATGGAATATTACGCAGCCATCAAAAGGAATGAAATTTTGCCATTTGCAACGATGTGGATGGAACTGGAGGGTATTATGCTGAGCGAAATAAGTCAAACAGAGAAAAACATGTATCATTTGCTCTCACTGATATGAGGAATTCTTAATCTCAGGAAACAAACTGAGGGTTGCTGGAGTGGTGGGGGGAGGGGGGATGGGGTGGCTGGGTGATAGACATTGGGGAGGGTATGTGTTATGGTGAGCAGGAAGGGAAGAATCATTTTCATTAATTCCCTCCTTTCTGGGATCCTATTTCCAATGCCTCATTGAGGTAAGGATGGTTGCCTTCTTGCCATCACTGGGCTGTAACTGGAAATCTAGACTTCCTACACAGCCTCTGCTGGCACTGCACCAAAAAGGAAGAGGAATGCTGTCTAGGCTACCTGACACCATTGCCCTCCATTGACATTACGGTGGGGTGGAAGGGTGATCATCTACAGTATTTGGCTGGAGCTGGATATATATATTTAAAAAGCTTTTGGTGCTGCTAGACTGCCCGTTTCCCAGTCCTTTTCCTGGAGAGAATAGGTTTTCTTTGGAACCCTTCTTATTTGTGCCTCCTGATGGTTCTGAGTTACAGGCATCTCTACCAGTCAACCCTTTAGATAACCAAAACCCGAAAAAGCTGGGATTTGTTCCTCAAGTCTTCAAGTCCAACTTTCTCTTCTTACTTTTAAGAATCCTCTTTCATGATCCTCAAATTATCTGTAGTAGTATGTTGTCACTTAGTGAGGAGAAGCAGGGAAAAGGTTTACACTATCTTGTCACTAAAATAGATCTTTTTTTAAAAAAAAATCAAGTATATATCAAGTTTATATTATATGGAATTGCCTATCTGTGGAAATGACTTTGTGAAATAATACTTGATTAAATATATAGGATTGGAAGAAATCAGTAGTGTTTGTATGCTTATTCCTTCTTACCTCTGTCCACTAATGAAAGCTATTCAAGGAAAGTGCAGAAAGTAGAATAAATACTGTGGCAGAGATATGGTTCCCCATTCAGAAGTCATCATTCAAATACTATAGAACTTTAGGAAAATTATCTTCTCATTCTCAGTTTCTTTATTTCCAAAAGAAAAGTGGAAATGGAATTATTTTGTATTCCTCAACTTTTTCTGCATCTCTTGTACTTTTTTCTCAGCCAATCAGAATAGCTACATGCTCCTTGATTTAGAGATGATTTAATCCAATTTAGTCCAATAAGGCATGGGACTCTCTTCAAATTTTTTGCTCAAGGCTTCTGAGAAAGAAAAGCCAGTCTTTTTCTGGCTGGATGTGATCAAGGAACATGTGAACCCAGCTGCCTCTTTCAATCATTCTGCAATCATGAGGAGAGCCAGACTTAGGAAAAAATCTATACCGTGAACAAAAAATAGAAAGAACATAGACCATCAAGAACATCAACAAAGTACTGAATCAAATAACCCAAAGCCTGTCCTTTTTCTGGACTCCTCAAATGTGATATGCTATTTTTTTGAAATTTTTAAAGATTTTATTTATTTATTTGAGATAGAGCAAGAGAGATCACAGAGGGAGAGTAAGAGGGAGAAGTAGACTTGCCACTGAGCAGGGGGCCCAATGTGGGGCTTGATCCCAGGACCCTGGGATCATGACCTGAGCTGAAGGCAGATGCTTAACCAAATGAGCCACCCAGGCGCCCCTATTTTTTAAAATTAAGGCATTTGGAGTTGAGTGGAATAACTTGAAATAGCCTAACTAATGTAGAAAATAATAATAAACCTGCCTTACTGTACAGTGAAAATTAAATGAAAGAATGAATGTTGAATGCTGTGTACAACTTCAAGCACATAGAAAGAGTTTAGTAATTGGTGTTGATTATTTTAGATCTTTTGAAGATTGAGATTGGAGTGAAGGAGTTTTATCCCTTATACAACACGACAATTCAGGGTTTTGAAAGAAGAGTATATTACTATAATAGCTGTTTCCCTTTCTTTGTATCGATAAAACTGATTTGCATATTTGAACATTAAGCATGACAGGTACAGCTTAAATTACTCTAAGACAGAGGCCTCCCAATTCCCATGGTTTTATTTCTATTTTTTTGTTGCTGTTGAGGTTCACTGAAAGCCTCCTAAGTTACAATTTTTTAGTTGAGGATTGTTGCTTATCCATCAATTTTGTTTAAAAAATAAGCATTTCATCATCTAGGAATTGTTACTTTCAAATTTGATACTATTGAGAAACTATAGAAAACTTAATGAAATTTTATTATAGAAAATACAGTAAATGTATATGTTGTGTGTATTATCACATTCAGGTCACATGATCTAAAAAGAAACATATTAATAAACCTGGATGCACCAAAAAAATTTTAATGTATATAACTAGATTCATACATTCTGTTTCTTCAGACATAGATTATTTGTAAATGTTATACTTTACCAAATATAGACCAATATATTGTTGAAAGTTCACGTAACATTTCCATGTTTTTCTTACATATCTTTGTTATGATGAGACATTAAACAATGACTGGGTCCAGAGATACAGCTGAATTTGCAATGAGCCAAGATTGTCGAAGTTACCATAATCATTGGTCCCAGAATTTCTGAAACATTTTAATTCTGAATTTAAATGTCTCTGACTATAACTTTTCAATGTCTATATTACCATCATACATATTACCAATACATTTATACATTTATGTAAGCAACTCTAAGACTTAATAAGTACTTGTTAAATATTTTGATTTTCTAAGGTAAAAATTACTTTTAGAACAGAAAGGTATTGAAGTTTAAAAAGTTACTTGAAGAAGATGCAAACATTAAAATTATCCTGGCGTTAATTTAGTTTATAGGACTAATTTTATATAAACCATTTCTACTTTAGCAAGATTGTAAGATCAAACCAATTGTCCTTCTGGATTTGATTCCTAGATTATTATGCAGGAAGATATTAAAATTTGGAGATTTGTGGCTACTGAAAGTATAGAAATGAATATTATCTTTTTAATGTCATCCGTGTCATTGGTTTCACTCAATATTTCCCATTTTGGTTTGCAAAATTCTATTAAAATATTTTTAGGACATCTAGAGGTACGAATTTAGTCAAAATTCTATCTTCAAGAACTCAGGTGTTATATCTTATGAAGAACATCTGCTAAGCCAGCTGTTGTCACCGTTTACGTTCAAGCTGTTGCCAAGAAGCATTTTCCCCCAACCGTTTTATTTGTTCATTTGGGGAGAATAATCTGGGACTCAGTGCCAAGGCTAGATGTGATTATTATGGTGAAGTGTGATTTGGTGGGCCTCGAGTGGGCCGTCATATCTTTGCAAATCGAATGGTCTGAATTGCTGCCAGGACGTATTGGAGTGTGGTTGAAAGATATACTGAATGGCACTGTTAACAGTGATGGTGAAATATTTTGCTTTAGTGAAGGTGATTGTGAACTCTGCACTGAGACCTGCTGTAAGTGTAGTCATTTAACCAGAACTAAGTACCTGTTATGCACTGGACTCAGGTAATAGAGCCAAGAGTCTGACCTATGCAGTCAAAATGAATTGCAGGTTGAGCATGAGACTCAGTTAATTTTGGCAGTGTGAAGAAACACCCACATTATCTAGGTCAGCTGTCTGCATTTTCTTTTCTCTGGATAATTGCTAAATACCACTTTTCTATAAACAGAAGAAAAGATTTCAGATATGACAGAAGTTTGATTTAGTTGTAAAGATTAAATAGATGTTCAAATATCAATGAGAATTATCTCCAATTATTCAGCAAGAGAATGAGGTAAAAAAACATAGAATTATTTCTCTTGTACTTTGTCTCACAAATATACTTCTAATTAGAGGAAAGCAGTGATTTGTATGGTCTCCATGTATATTTGCCTCAGGCAATCTCAAACCTCTGAATTGACCTGTCCATCAAGAGAAAAGAGAGCTGAACTAAATTTTAAACAGTATGCTCAACTTTTTTAACTGTGATACAAGCATCATTTCACCAAGGAGAAGAAAAACAGTAAGTGCTTTTTACAAATGCTTTTACAATATGCTAGCTAGGGAGCAAAGAAACCACCGATAAAATGACCTGTGTGTCAATGATTTCGTTAACATGGATACATGTAGAGTTCAATGCCTTACTTCTTAAGACAAAGGAAATATATTTCACACTCCCGTGTCTGTGTCTGTAAGACATCCAAGGAACACAGGTTTGCTCTTCTCTGGCATTAGGTCAGCTTCTCTGGAAAGGTTAGAAACACTGAGGTACAGCTGAATGCTATGATTTAGACATATCAGAGAATACAAGGTTGCTTGTGCTCAGTTTCAGTTTGGGCAAAGAGCAACTTTAATTGTTCAGCAACTTTAGTATGAGTATTGAATTATTAAAAAATGACAAGACTTGATAAAAAATCTTGATGAAAGTACTGCTAAATTGCAAAATTTTATCCTCAAAGAGGCCAGTGCTATCAAAAAGGCAGTACCTAATTCCTTGGAAACATTGGCATAGGTCTTTACCTTTTCCATTTACAAGAATTGGTCAAGTGACAATTGACCACCATCTGCTTTTCCTAGACATTCTACCTTTCTGATGACAGTGTCTCCTTCCTGTACCCCTCTTTTCCACCTTTAATTCATCAAATCACCCTCATTCTATCTCAAAACCCATGAAAACTGCTTGTTTCAACTTGCCTGAGATCAGATTTAGAAAGTTTTTAGATGTCCACTCAGGACTTTAGAGTTACTTTTATGTGAAAGGGAACAATAAAAGATTTTTTGCCCAAGGAATAAGTAGTGAAATTCTGTCCTCAGACTTAATTATATCAGCTAGAATGCATATGCTTTATATAGCAAAATCTGCTATATAAAGAAAATTCAGCACATTTTTTCCAACTGGCTTTTAGAACCTTGGTAAAGTGTGTAAAGATGGACTAAGTGAGTGCCAGAATACTTCCCAGTAAGAACCAGTCATTTTGCAAATTGATGGGGAAGGGGGCAAGAAGAGGATGCAGCAAAGCATTAGTAAACCGTGCCTTGCCAAGTGTCTTACCTTGCCAAGAGAGTTCTTTGACCTGGTGAAATGAGAAACCACAGGAAATGGAAGGAGGCTGAGGAGCTTCTGTGAGCTGTTCTACTCTGTCTGCCTCTGCCACCTAGCACAGAGGTTGAGCTCCAAATGAAAAGGCCTGGGCATCAGGGAAAGCTTTAGCCTCAGTCAGTGAGATGCAGGAGTTCGAGTGCCACAGTGATGTTTTAAGGCACTTTGACAGTGAATTGTTCTGGCTGCTTCCTATTGCAAGCCCGAGATGGGAAGGGGCTCAGGGCATGGGGCCGGCAACTTGACACTAACACAGGTGTGTCCATATCAGCAGCAGAATGCATGGATGCTTTGCGATGGCCGAGGCACTTGTGTAGACAAAGATAAAGGAGTCATGCAAAAGGTCGATAATCAGAATTTCCCTATAGCCCAAGAATTTCCTCCATATTTTTGAACCAGAGAAAAAGAATATGGGAAGACTGGGTACAGAATGTATTTTCTATTTATCGGCACCTTAAATATTCTACTTTATTTTTTATGCATATAAGTAAGACCCTTTATTTTCTAGACATAGGAAAATTGAAAGATACATTATATTCATTTAAATGCTGGAGGATGAATATGTCTTAATTATGTGGATAATTTAAATTAGCTGTCTCCTATATCTTAATAACTAACAATGGAAGTTTCCCAAAACAATTTGAAATGTCTTCAAATTTCTACTGTACTTCTAACTTCCTTTTTTAAAATTTTTTAAAATGTAAGACTGATGAATCACTGAACTCAGAAACTAATAAGGCACTATATGTCAATTAATTGAATTTAAATATTTATTTTAAACTAATATATTGGTAAGTATCTATTATACCTATGTTTGAAGTCCCCTAATTTGAGCCAAAACACAGATTTAAAAAGTATAGGGCACTAGTTCTGAACAATGCATTTTTATCGGATTGTTTTCATGACAGCCTTCCCCACCACCACCATCATCCCTGCTTTTTTAAAGCTTAAGAGGCCAATCCAGGGACACAGAAATAATTTCTCTCCACCCATGGAGTAAGATACCATAGGCAACATTTAAAGATATTTTAATATAAAGATGTCTTAGAGATATCGAGCAAAACAAGGGCATCGGTGAAAATTTTAACACAGAGTTTTTAGGTTTTTATGTCTTAAGGTATTTGGCAAGTCCAGTCAGCCAGGTATGATAGGTTGCTTACTAGGAATAAGAAAAAGTAATTGGCAAGACTGATTTCATAACTGTTTTCATACACAATAGGATGAAGTGTGCTGTGCTACACCTTTAGGTAAAGAACACAGAAAAAATGGCTGATTTGGGAATAGGGAGAGAGAGAAAACAGTGGTTCATATTTGGGCATGTTGACTTTGCATTATATTTACGATTATCCAATAAACGATAGCAACAGGCATTTGGATAAGTAGTTCTGAGGCTTTAATGGAGTCCGCTAGGGCTAGAGTTAATTGAGAGAAGGTACTAGTACTAAGACTTGAAGAACTTCCACAATTAATGTCTGATAACTGGAATAAAGAGCCATTTGGAATGAGAGAGTAGGTAGCCAGGGAGGTAAGACTTTCATCAAAAGAGTGTATCTTCATAGACACCAAGAAGAGAAGGTGTTTCACCAAGGATGTCATCAACAGTGTAAGAAGTTACTGAGGGCTTATGAGCAAGATGAAAACCTGGCCTCGGTATTTAGCAATACATAAGGCATTTGGTGACTTCACCAAAATCTGCTTTGTTAAGTGATGAGGGCAGATGTTGTATCAGTACTGGTTCTGAAATATGAAGAATTGAATACAATGAAGGCAACTTTTTCAAGATCGTAGGCTCAAAAGGATAGTGTTGTAAAAAAGAAAATAAAGCAATAGCTAGAGAAAGATGAAGGATATGGAAGGAAGGGACATTTCCCCATTTATCTTCTTTTTTTTGTGAGAAACTTGAAAAAACAAAGTTTGATTTTATAAAATATCTAGTCAAGTCACATAAAGCATGTAAGAGAGGGAAAGATAATGAAGAATGCAAATTCCTATAAGTTGGGAGGTGTGGGATCCTAAACATTAACTGGGGCAAAATCAGAGAAAGAGTGCTTGTTCTAATTATTATGATATTGTGTTTAAATCCTCAGCCTGAAAAAGCTTAGAAAAACATAAGGAAAACTTTATTTTTAGAGATGTTTTTTGCTTTTATTTATCTATTTGTTTTTTACTTATTTCCTTGAGTTTAGATATTGCATTCATGGAAACATATTGGTAGAGAGGAAAGATCATGTAATTTAATCTAGTTGCTTTTAAATGCCAACACAGCAATTTAGCTAGTCACCCGATGTCTGGTAAATTACCCCATCACTCTGAGCCTCAGTGTTCTCATCGTAAATTTAAGATAATTTCATCACGTTAGAGGCTTTGAGCCAAAGACAAATGAAATAACAGGATTCAAAACTTAATGGTGTGAGGCCACACCGTCTTCAGGGTGATCCGTGGTGGACCTTTTGAGGGCAGCTCTCCCGCAGCCTGCACGCCCTGGACCGCCTCCCGTGGAAGCCTGAGCAGGCCGTGTAACTTTCTCCCTTTGTCTCATAACCACGTCCACCAACGAGAATGCTAATTCACCAGCTGCCCGCCTTAACAGATTCAAGAACAAGGGGAAAGAGTACAGAAATGAGGTGGCTCCGAATAGAAGTTAATGTAGAACTGAGGAAAGCTAAGAAGGATGACCAGATGCTGAAAAGGAGAAACGTAGGCTCATTTCCTGATGATGCTACCTCTCCACTACGGGAAACCGCAACAACCAGGGCACTGTAAATTGGTCTGTTGATGACATTGTCAAGGGCATAAATAGCAACAATTTGGAAAGCCAGCTCCAGGCTACTCAAGATGCTAGGAAACTGCTTTCTAGGGAAAAACAACCCCCCATAGACAACATAATCCGGGCTGGTTTGATTCCAAAGTTTGTGTCCTTCTTGGGCAGAACTGATTGTGGTCCCATTCAGTTTGAATCTGCTTGAATCTCTCACTAACATTGCTTCTGGGATGTCAGAACAGACCAAGGCTGTGGTAGATGGAGGTGCTATCCCAGCATTCATTTCTCTGTTGGCATCTTCCCATGCCCACATCAGTGAACAAGCTGTATGGGCTCCAGGAAACATTGCAGGTGATGGTTCAGTTTTTCGCGACTTGGTTATCAAGTATGGTGCAGTTGACTCACTATTGGCTCTCCTTGCAGTTCCTGATATGTCATCTTTAGCATGTGGTTACTTATGTAACCTTACTTGGACACTTTCAAACCTTTGTCGAAACAAGAATCTTGCACCCCCATCAGATGCTGTTGAGCAGATTCTTCCTACCTTAGTTCGTCTCCTGCATCATGATGATCCAGAAGTATTGGCAGATACCTGCTGGGCCATTTCCTACCTTGCTGATGGTCCAAATGAACGGATTGAAATCGTTGTGAAAACAGGAGTTGTGCCCCAGCTTGTGAAGCTTCTAGGAGCTACTGAATTGCCCATTGCGACTCCTGCACTAAGAGCCATAGGAAATATTGTCACTAGGACAGATGAACAGACTCAGGTTGTAATAGATGCAGGAGCACGTGCTGTTTTTCCCAGCCTCCTAACAAACCCCAAAACTAATATTCAGAAGGAAGCTACATGGACAATGTCAAACATCACAGCTGGTCGCCAGGACCAGATACAGCAAGTTGTGAATCATGGATTAGTCCCATTCCTCGCTGGTGTTCTCTCTAAGGCAGACTTTAAGACACAAAAGGAAGCTGTCTGGGCTGTGACCAACTATACAAGTGGTGGGACAGTTGAACAGTTTGTATACCTCGTTCATTGTGGCATAATAGAACCATTGATGAACCTCTTAACTGCAAAAGACACCAAAATTATTCTGCTTATTCTGGTTGCCATTTCAAACATCTTTCAGGTTGCTGAGAAACTAGGTGAAACTGAGAAACTTAGTATAATGATTGAAGAATGTGGAGGTTTGGACAAAACTGAAGCTCTACAAAACCGTGAAAACGAGTCTGTGTACAAAGCTTCATTAAACTTGATTGAGAAGTATTTCTCTGTAGAGGAAGAGGAAGACCAGAATGTTGTGCCAGAAACTACCTCTGAAGTATTGGTTATTAGATTTTTTCAGGAAGGATGGCACTCCCGGGACTTTTAACTTTTAGATTGTACAGCTGAGGCAGAAAGTTGTTTGTTGTGTACTCTGTTTGGTAGAAGTTTGTCTACGGTTTCTCTACTAAGAACTCTTTTTAAATGTGTTTTGTTATTGTAGCACTTTTTACAACGAAACTCTACTTGACCAGTTCCAAACTGTACAACCTGTATGAAGCTCCTCCTCTCAGTGGGTTTCTTATTTCTATGTGGAATCTCTTCTCTTACAGTGTCCTGTAAAGATTAAATTCCACTCTTTTCTTAAAAAAAAAAAAAAAACTTAATGGTGTGTTTCTCACATTGTATGCATTCAAGTAATCTTAATTCCTTTCTTCCTTTAGTTTGATGAAAAATTAAAACTTAGTTTCAGGGTTGAAGTTGGAACATAAGCTCTATACATAGCCTTAAAGACTGGCTTGTGTCTTGTCTTGACAGCCATGAAATCTACTACTGCAAATGTCTTTCTCATTTTACCAAAGGAGGAAAACATCATCTTAGGTACTTATACTGTCAAGGAGGGGTCTTCTTCAACGGCCAACTCTATGAATTGTTCTTTCGGATAATGAATGGCCAAGGAAACAGTGGCAGATCTACTGGAAAATGATAGATTTAGCTCTGGTTTTCAATATAAGTGTTCTCTAAATGCAAAGCTCACCTAGTAGGGCCTTTTCCCTGGCTTCCAAAACCATAGTGTTTAATGTTCAGAACTCAAGTAACCACACATGCTATATGTTCTGTACCACTCACAGGACTTACTATGCTTTAAAAATCTTTACCTTGGTTAGAATGATTTAGCTGGGTTTTAGAATGAAACTACCTGCATCAGATTGCAGTTTCAGGTACTACGATGTGCCCTTTGGCAAGTACCCTAAACTATTTGTATTCCGTTTCCTCATTGGTAGAATGGAGATAATAGCACAGTTATTTCCATGATTAAATGAGATAATATATTCAAAGCCCTTAGAGTTGTCTTTGCACATGGTAAAAGGTCGTTAAATGTAAGTTAGCCATTTTCTTGGTATTCCGAATTCTCAACTGTTTCCTAACTGCATAAATTTTCATATAAAAAATCCGGTTTGCTTTTACTGAAACCAAGCTTTTCAAGCAAAGATTTCGGTTGAGAAACACGGTATGCTGTTAATATCCCCAGTCTGAACTGCTTTCCAGATTAGGGAGCACAGAGCTCAGAGGATAAACCTGGAAATCCTTAAACTAGGACAAGAGGGGAGTGAAGACTCCCTTCTTCTTTCTTGCCGATGGATGAACAGAAAGGAGAAAAATAAAAATAAAAAGATAATTTAATTTTTAAATATCTTACTCTTTATTTTTTATATTGTATGAAAAGAATTTTAATAGTTCGATACCATGTCCTTTTATATTTTGGAAAAATGAGTATGCATAGTAGTTTGGGATGAAGGTAAATATTTTTTAAGCATGTTTGGGAAACCTTAGAAACAAAAGAGTCACACTTGGTTATTAGATTTGTTTCAGGAAGGCTAAGAAACAGTGTGACACGTAGCAAATGCATGTTTATTTGTCATAAACGGCAAGGATGTACACAGTCCTTAAGTGGAACCATAGGGAAAAACGATGGCATTTGGAGAAGAAGGAAATAAGTTTTGAAGAAGGATGTGATATCTTGACAAGAATTAATGTTTGCTCCTTGGAGATGGAGATAATGAGCCCCATCCTCACTTATATTCTTGATCGGCAAAGCTCTAGTGTTTTATTTTCTGGAAATTTGAAGAAGCTCTTTCTTGAATTTTCAACAAAAGAAAATGTCTCATAATTAACCACGCACTTCTTCCAATGTGAAAGCAAGAAAGCAATTTAAAGCGCAGAGTGTTTGGAAGAATAGAACTGGGTGAAATACACTGAAGCAATTCTGGATTTCCCTAGGTCCCGAGACAAATTAGCGTTGCAACATAAGGTTGCACAAGTGAGGCATGTGGAATTTTGGATTTTTTCTAGACAAATATTCAGGAAGAGTTATAAAAAAAATTTATCTTTATTTTTCCCATCAACATCCCTGTGACTAGGCTAAATTAAACATGAAGTGTAGTTCATAAGGTTAGGTTTTCTGTTCTCTAGTTATGTACTTTATTCCATCTAGCTGTCTGTATAGGTATGTTTAGTTTAAAGATTGCTCTATATTTATTTCCTTGTACAACATGTCAGCCTTGGGACTGAGAATATCTATCCTCTGTCTGTCTATCAATCTATCTATCCATCTATCATCTATCATCAATCTCACCCATCATCTCAAGTAATGTTTGTAATTTAAATAAAAACTTATGTAAATATTAGTAAACTTTTTATAGAAAAAAGATACTACTATTACCGAATTCTTAATAACTTTTTAGTCATTGTTTATTTCTTGATCAACCTACACTAAAATTACAGGAGATTATTGAAGAAAGGGAATGTATTTGTTTGAGAGATTGAAAAGAATCTCTGTAGATCAGCATTTCCTGATAGATCTTTCTAATAAGTATACACAAACAAAATAAGAATACATGGAGAAACGAATTCTGACAAAGCTTGGTAACATGAAGGAAAATTAGATTCCCAAATACATTACTGAGTTCTTGGTCTCCTTATGTGCTGTATGAAATACTCTACAAACATGTATGACCAAAGGATCTTTCTATACAAAGCCTTTTGTAGGACAAGTTTTGGAAGAAAATGGTTGTCAAGTATGGAAACCTCTCTCTTTAGAGTTCTATATTTTAAAGTATGTAATGTCATAGTACTGATCTGTTCTTAAATATTAATATGTGAGTTTTGTGACATGGTTTCCTCATTTGTAAAATTAGGGGCTTGAGGAGATGAAAACTAAGATATATATTTTTTAAAGAATTATTTATTTATTTTAGAGAGAGAGAAGGGGAGAGTGTGAGTCAGGGGAAGGGGCAGAGGGAGAGAATCTTCAAGCAAAATCCTGGCTGAGCAGGAAGCTTGATGCGAGGCTTGATCTCACGACCCATGAGATCATGACCCATGAGATCATGACCTGAGCTGAAACCAAGAGTCAGACACTTAACCAGCTAAGCCACCCAGGCACCTTTAAATCCAAGATTTCTACGTCCTTTTTGTCACAGACATTCTATGATTATATAATTTTGTATTACGCATCATCAGGAACAATTCATGCTGCAACGTTAAGGATGAATAATTCATTTTTCTCTGGTAAATTCCAATTTACAAGAAAAATTGTGTAAGTCACAATTTTTAATCCAAGTAAAACTAATAACAATTTTCTACCCAGAAAGACAAACACATCTTTCATTCTGTCAAGATGTACCTTTCACCAAGATTTTGCTCCTCCATATTGCAATATAGGCCTATCCTACTGTAATATATGTCCATATGCAAATTACTGAATCTGGAATGGAGCCAAAGAGATTTTTACTTTATTTATTTACACTCTACAATGGATATAATAATGTACCCAAATAAAAAGTTTATGCAACCATGAGCAGAAAGTTATGGCTGAGAGAGCCCTGACCAGGTCTAAGTGTTACTAAAGATAATTGATTTAACAACTTTGAGTCTTAAATTTCATCACTGTAAAATGAGAGGATAAATCTCTATCTTTTCAGTCTTACAGTAGAGGGACTATGCAGTTTATCATCCAAATCCAAACAGTATTTATTTATTTATACAATGAAAGCAGCAATTTTATTCAACCTTAATAAAACATGTGAACTCTCTTGAATATTATGGCTCAGTCAGTAGAGCATGTGACTCGATTTCAGGGTTGTAAGTTCCAGCCCCATGTTAGGTGTAGAGAATACTTAAAAATAGTAAAATTAAAATAAATTAAAATTGGATTTTTAACATACTTGGGATTTTGTGTAAAAACAAGATCACAAATCAAAAAATAAATTTTCTATTAGATGATAAATTTGGATCCTTGATTTGTAAACTCTGATTTTCCACTAGTAAAATATACCTACCTGGGGATATAGGATACTTGTGTTTAATAATCAAAGCACTGTATTCCCAGAACATACTAGAAGCACATAGATCATTGAAAAATATCCAATCCAATTCCTTTTTTTTCTTTTTTAATTCATAATCAAAACATTTACAAAAAATAACAAATATTTATAGACCTTTAATTTTGTCTGAGAACTATTATAATACATTATTTTTAGCTTTATAAGGATGAACTGGTACACTGTTAATAATTACACCAAGTTAGCAGGTATAATCAGGTCTGTTTTGGGCTAACTGAAATGTAAGGTTACCCTTCCTAACAAGCAGGGTCAAATGAAATAATGTGTGACAGAGGGTTGAAAGTCTTAGTAGTTGTATGAATATAGGGTACAATGAAATCTTATTACATAGATGTGCTTTTTGATGAAGAGAGAGAGAGAGATAGTTGGGCTGCTTCCAACTTATAAATGGACAAACAGGCTTATGGCAGAGTTACTCATTACCCAGACTTGTACTAGGAGGAAGCTGTGAGACTAGAAAGTTGTAGGATTGCTGATTATTAGGTTAGTGTTCTAAGTGCTTTCATGGCTGGCTAATTACCAGAGCTAACTCCCTGTGTGGTGATGGGAATATGAATATTATTCCAAATATAATGGAACCTGTCTCTGGCTTTGCACCGTAGCTGAACAAACAAATTACATATTCACTATTGTTCAAGGTCCCTTTCTCAGAACAAGCTATATCTTAAAATTTATGGATAGGTGCCCAGGATGTTTGTTATTCTACCTTTTATTGCTTTAACAGAAAATATTTTATCCAATATTAGCTTCTATCAGCCTGTAGTAGACATGTCTACAATAGATATATCCATATTTAAACATTGAAGAACAGCATAGTTGCCTTTCCAATTTAAACTGCCTGTAGTCTTTACTGAATTATGAGGAAAGTGGGAGATCTGGTCTGAATTACCACGCGAGATGAAAATATTAAATATTTGGTCTCCCATATTATATCCATGCATTCCCAAAATAAGATATTTGATGTATACCTTATATTTGAAGTAAACCTTACATATTTGATGTAAAACTCTCTAAGTTGTTTGACAGTATTAAAGTGGCATCCCAGACACATACATTTTTTTTGTTCTTCACATTCACTTAAACTTGTCCAAACAAGGACTATTTATTGCATGGGGGTGAGAATACTATGAACACACAGATCAGTGCTGAGATTGTGAAATCCATTTCATCATTGTTTACTCTAACAATCTAACCGAAGTCATTCTTCAACAAATCTTATCAGTCTAGATATGGACCTCAGCCCCTGCAGTAAGCTATTTGTGATTAATTTATGCAGCTACTCGGTTCCATTTCCTATTAATAAAGTTTTTATCATATAACTGTATTCAAGGGCTTAGCATTTTATCTGATTTATAAATGCATTTAATACATTTTGCTGATGCAAGTTTTAATGTATTTAATAAATGGTCTACAAACTTCATTTTTAATGTGTACATTTCATAGATAACTGAGACTGTACCTTCTATCTAGGTCATACTCTAAACAATTTATAACAATCTTTAATGTTTTATTTAGATGGCTTTGTAATGTGGAATGAAGGGTTTGAAATGAGCCTGAGGCAGCTTAGGTGGCATACTTATTCTGTGGGGTACTTTTACAATTCTAATGGAGATTCCATGCACATAGAACGCCTTTTGAAGCCTATATTTTAAGTAGATCTGTACATACCATGGGCCAATTTTTTCTCTGAAACAAAAATATAAACAGGATAAAATCAGGTTTTAGATTTTTTTCTCCCATCACATTTAAGTTACAGTGGGTTTCTACTCTACCATTTTGAACTTTTCTTGCTTTAATATCAAATTTACTTTCCTAGCACATGTTTTTTTAGATAAGAACAGCTTCCAAGTTTTTTTAATTTAATTTTATTATGTTATGTTAATAACCATACATTACATCATTAGTTTTTGATGTAGTGTTCCATGATTCATTGTTTGCATATAACACCCAGTGTTCCATTCAATACATGCCCTTTTTAATACAAAACCAAAAAACAACCGACAGAATGGGAGAAGTTAGTTGCAAATGACATATCAGATAAAGGGCTAGTATCCAAAATCTATAAAGAACTTATCAAACTCAACACCCAAAGAACAAATGATCCAATCAAGAATGGGCAGAAGACATGAACAGACATTTTTCCAAAGAAGACATCCAAATGGCCAACAGACACATGAAAAACTGCTCAACATCTCTCGGCATCAGAGAAATACAAATTAAAACCTCAGTGAGATACCACTTCACACCAGTCAGACTGGCTAAAATAAACAATGTCAGGAAATGACAGATGTTGGCGAGGATGCAGAGAAAGGGGGACCCTCCTACACTGTCGGTGGGAATGCAAGCTAGTGCAGCCACTCTGGAAAACAGTATGGATGTTCCTCAAAAAGTTGAAAATAGAGCTACCATACGATCCAGCAATTGCACTACTGGGTATTTACCCCAAAGATACAAATGTAGTGATCGGAAGGGGCACATACACCCCAATGTTTATAGCAGCAATGTCCACAATAGCCAAACTATGGAAAGAGCCAAGATGTCCATCAACAGATGAATGGATAAAGAAGATGTGGTATATATATATACAATGGAATATTTTGCAGCCATCAAGAAAACGAAACCTTGACATTTGCAATGAACAGCTTCCAAGTTTATAGCTATTAAGTAAGAGGTAAGATTGGACTAAGATTCTGACTCTATTCTACACAAGATGAGTATTTCTATAATTAACTGAAAATGAAATAAATATTTCTCAATTGTTCTTGCAACACAGTACATTGTCATAAAGGATGGGAAAGCAAAAGAAAATATCCAGCGTTTCCATACAGGCACCATGTTAGCCAGAGAAAAACTAGTGGCGTCAGCTGTGTGTGAGTCAGATCACAAAAAACGATAGGAAAAAGTAAAATAAAGAGGTCCTTACTCAGCTCCCTTCCTCCTTCCAAAGCCTGTTACTCTCACTGAAGGAGATTTCTGATTTCTCTATAGAGATTATAAGAAAGTTAAAAAGAATTGGAAAATAAAGTCTGATTTAGGAGGCAGAGAAATTCTTTGCCCATAGAAACATAGTTATGTTCATTACTCTTACCACTTTCTAATTATTTTTTTAATTCTAAAAGTAGAAGCAATACATGTTCATTTTACATCTTGAAAAAATGCAAATATTTTAAAGAAAAATGTTAAGTATCTCTCCCTCAGCTCTTTTTAAGATTAATAGCTTCATGGTATCTCCCCAGGCCCTTATCCATACACATATACGGGGTTTATTGCTTTTCTTAAAAAAAAATGTAGTAATTACTTTGACTCTTAATTTTCTTATTTAAAATATATCGTGGTCATCTTTCCAAATTAGGATATACCTCTAACTAATTCTTTTTTTAATGACTGCATTAATACCCTCAATATGATCATACCATAATAGATATAACTATTCCCTCATTGAAAGGGATTCTGATTATTTTCAGTTGCTTTGCCATTATAGTTAATGTGCTGCAATATTCTGTTAGTACTGGTGCTTTTGTTTGAAAAGGTTAGATTTTCAAGAGTTGCTGGTAGAAGATTACATATATTTTTTATTAGTTTGAATGTGCAGTCATTGCTTTTTGTACAAGTTAGGCTCTCAGCATGGAACATGGACACAAGAAAGTCATCAAATTTGAGAAGAGTTTAATAAAGAGAACAATTATAAAGGAGCGGGTAGGATTTAGAGAGACTGTGAGGTATAGTTCAATCCACTAATGCTAGTAACACTAAGGAATTATCACTTCTAGACCAGGAGGCTTTAGAAGGCATTGTGAAGAAGACTGCCCTAAAGAGTTGCAAACTTCCTCAAGGATGTGGTCAACCAGTCGAGATTCTGATAAAAGGGAGTTGGTAACATACATACTGTGACCTCAATCTTCTCCTTTTTCTCATCTTCATTGGCTGAATACAACTAGAAATTCAAAGATCAGGCATCTAGCCAATGTAAACTTTATAGGTCAGTTTCCCAGGAGCTCAAAGAAGGGTAGGAAAAAAGGGGAGGAGAATGGATACCCCCCTTAGCACTCCCTTCCATTCCCTTAATGTTGGTCCTTCCCTTGGTCCACGTAAAACATTTGTGCTCCCACCACAGAGACCATGAATTCACCTCAATACTTACCACTGTGAGGGTGGAATCAAAGACAAAAGATGTCTACCATTTTGTCCAAATGTTAGAGAAATTCATAGTTTTTCAGTTATCTGCACCTTATAATTTTTTAAATTTGCCAATCTGATGGAAAGAAATACAAATCTCATTTGAAATAATTGCAATTGCCTTTATTCTGTTGAGTAGAGCATATTTTCAAATGTTTATTGGCTATTTAGATTTCCTTACCTATGAACTACCTTTTCATATCTTTTGCCAACTTTTTCTACTATATCATTTGAAAGAATTCTTTGAATATTAAGTATCCACTCATTCATTCACTCAATAAATATGCATTAAATACCCACTATGTGACCGGTTTTGTTCTAGGCAATGGGATCCAGTGAACAAAATAGGCAAAAATGCCTACCTTCATAAAAGTCATATCCTAGAGTTTGAAGACAATAAATAAATGAGTATAATGTATGGTGTGTTAGATGGTGAAACCTAATGCAGGAGAGAGGATACAAAATGCAGAATGTCTGAGGAAATGCAATTTTAAATGGGATATGCAGAAAATGATCTTAGAGAATGTAAGGAAAGTCCCAAGGATCTAAGGTAGGGAGTGGAACATTCCAAACAGAGGGAAGAACAAGCACATATTCCTTTTGGTGAGCATTTCTGATTGATGGTTAAGCTGTACAGAAGTCTGTGTGGTGGGCGCATAGTGAGAGTGGGTGAAAAAGGTAGAAAATGAGATCAAGGAGTTGTGGTGGTGGAAGACTGATCACATATGGCCCAAGGCGTCTTTATAAAGATTTGTGTTTTTATTCGGAATGAAATGGGAAGTCATTGAAAGATCTGAGCTGAGGAGTGACAGGGTGTAACTCATTTTTAAAGAATCACCCTGGCTGCCAAATTGATAATATAATTTTGGCCAGATAGGGAAGAGGGCTGGTGGTAAAGGCAGAACCAAAAGATAGCTTTGGAGACTATTTGAGTAATCCAGGAAAAAGACGATAGTGGCTTGCACTGTGGTGGCAGTGGAGAATAAGAAAACTTGAATTCTGGATATATTTTGAAGGGATAGCAGTTAGGGAGTTGTTAAAGTTTTTGATATTGCATTTAAGTTTATTTGTGTGTTTGAGGATCAGAGGTCCTGTTAAGGACCGGTTAAGTTTGAGATGCTTATTATACATCCCAGTTGAGGTCATAGCTGGATATAGAAGTCTAGAGTACTTTGGAGAGATAACCAGCAGGAGATATTTTCCCTTTGCATATGAAATATGTCACGATTGCTTTTTCACAATTTTGTGTTTGTATTTTGACATTTTTACCATTCTTTCTGATGTTGTTGCTATTTTCTGTCTCTGTTCCTTTGTGTGTTCTAAGTTTCATATTTGCTTAGCAAAACCTCCAAAAGCACAAATTTATAAATATAATTTTTTATTTTTTTCTTCTAATCATATTTATGATTAGAAAAAGACATACTTATGGTTTTTATAAATCTTATAACTTTGTACAATTTTAAATCAACTATGATTATAAGTTAATAATTATATTATATAATATAAATAATACTGTCAATATAATTTAATAGAATAAAATTTTAAATATGCTGTATTTAAAAATATAATATAAAGGAGGTATTCTAGTTTTGTTGCCAGATGGAAGCTGATAATAAAGTAAAAATTATTTTTGTTTTAAATTTTATTTATTCATTTGAGAGAGAGAGAGAGACAGAGAGAGCATAAGCAAGATGAGAGACAGAGGGAGAGGGAGAAGCAGACTCCCCATTGAGCTGGGAGCCTGACATGGGGCTCCATCCTAGGACCTGGGATCATGACCTAAGCCAAATGCAGACACTCAACCATCTGAGCCATCCAGGCGCCCCTAAAGTAAAAAGTGATTTACCTGTATTTTTGAATATGGCAAAATATGGCAAAATAAATATTTTCCAGTTTTTAAAGGTGAACAACGTAGAGGAACATTAAAAAGGAAAAAAAAAGTTAAAGATCTTAACTCCCTATGTACTGATTTTTCTGTAGAAAGGATCCTGGTAAAGAAAATGTCATTTTTTTCAATATGTACACAAGTAATTAAGCTTTTGGATTGTATTCCTTACTAATAACCATTTTTTTTTCTTTAACATTAAATGAAGAGCACACTTTTTTCAATCTTAATAATGACAAATATCATCCTCCTCAGTCCCCACTCACATATTATGTCTCTTTATATCTGAATATGGATAATCTTCACAAATCCCTGTTTTACAAGGATTGTTATCAGTTATAGCAAGACAGTTATTTTTATATCATAGATATTTCTGACTTTTTTTTTGCAAAATGATTTGAGCTTACATCATGTTTGCATCTAAGGACTATTGTCTTGTTGCATATCCCGTGATACAAAACACATTTAAAAAATATTGAGTTCATCTAATAGCCAGTGATGAATTCTTGATGGCTAAGCAGACTTAAGATTTTTTTAATTTAAACACATTGAATAAAACAATTAAAAAAATAAGGAAAAGATAGTAGCCACTAACATAATTTAGCATCTTCAACAAACTCTTTAAAACTGCTTTAATATCCTTAAAAGCCTATTACAAAAGCAAAAAGGTCCAGTATCAATTATAGCAAGGGGTCATATTTTTCCTTTGTAGGATAAAAATGAGCCTTAAGTCTGCTTAGCCATCAAAAATTCATTAGTATATTGATCTCCTTCATTTCTAACACATATATATGCATATATACATTTACATTTAAAAATTATTAAATTGTAATATTCATCTTGATTTTTGTTCAATTGTGTCTTAATCTCGAAGATATCAAGTCAGAGCTGATGAAACTTGGCAATGAGCTAGTCTTTGGGAAGTAATATAAAGATAGCTTGATGATAATAGAGAATGAAACCTGAACTAAGAACAACAACAAAAATCCAAGGAAAAATGGGAAAGGTAGGAAATGAAACAGGAGAATATGTGCATTTCTGAAGTTTAGGGGTGATTTTGGAGGAAAGGAAAATATGAATCATGTGGTAATTGTCCAATCTTTGAGCCATGATTCTTTGGAGGTGTTATTTTCACTTTAAACTTAAAGAATTAATTTGGAAGACTCAAAACAGAACTAAATGGATTTACAATCAAGGTATTAACAGCTTAATGGAAACTTACAAACACAGTCTATACACCTTATTTCATGGAACTAGCCTAAAGAGATTTTTAAGCAACTTGACCACAAGTTTGACTTCAGTGTCATTTGAAATTATTTTCAGATATAAGTGGATGAAATAGCATGTTGAAGAAAATAAAACATCAAAAGGATACAACCAAATATTTAGCAGGATCTAATTATTTTTCCCTTTAGAGCAGCCATAAGGGTCAACATGTGCAGGGCTTAAGTTAGTGAGAATGACCTGAACGAACTTTCCTAGTGTTTGCCTTCTGTAAGATGCTTGTTTGAAAAACATTTGAAATATGCTTAATTTGTAAATCCAGACACACAGCAAAGTTAGTCCACTTTGTTTCTGGCTTCGTACCACTTCTGCTGAGAGCTGCTCTGTGTGCTATCAAATTAATAAACATTTCCCACTTGGGGCAGAGCTCTGAAGCCAGAATAGACCAAGGCCATGCGGTATTGAATGATAATTTAAGAGTAAACAAGACTAGCATAATTTATCTCTTCAACTTGAACAGTTTAAAATATAATATTCACATAGTGATACTATCAGAAATATATCTAAACATTTCTCAGACTTTATCAACAGTGCATTCAGACAATGAGTAAAGAGTAGTAAGGCATCACTCAGTGGCATCAATATTTTTTATCCAATCAAACCAGAGTTAGTATTTATCTAGCTGCTGTGTTTCCCAGTTTTGCTTTTGTCCGAGTGACTGTAGAAGTTGGCTGACACTGTCTTACGTTATATACTAGCATGACTACACAATAGAAAAAGACAATAGAAAACTCATTATGACTATTTTCTATGCTTTTTACCAAATTTATCATCAAGTCGAAGAAATAGACTGAGTTGGGAATATAGCTTCTAACCCAATAAATGGAACAATAGAACTGTCCCCTGCTGGGAGCTACTGGGCACATGTGACAATTCAAATTTAAGTTCATTTTTTAAAATTAAAAATTCTGTTCCTCAGTCATATAAGCCACAGTGCTGTCAATAGTCATATGTGACTAGGGGCCACTATATTGAACTGGGCAGATATAGAATATATACATGAAATTAAGAAAATCCTATTGGGCAGTATTGCTAAAATCAATAGTACATTGATCAGGGTTGTTCTTCACTCCTTTTCTACTCTGCAATGCCTGCTTTGCTAGAGATGCAATTGATTCAGAGCGATTGGATACTGTTTTCTTCATGCCCTACTGAGCATTTCAAAGTCATGTTCTGGTGCCAGGAATTTATCATCTATTCCGAATTACTACTCTTCTGCCATTTCCTACCTAGGAGATCATTGCAGGTTGTACTTATAATTTTTTTATTCCGTTAATTTAACTGTGTGCTTTATATAATGTATTCATAAGTCTGAAATGAAAGATTTGGCTTTTACCTGCATATATTCATTTTAGTTCTAGAAACTTTGGGAAAGTGTAACCTTGTATGTTATTGCCAATTATTGATTTTCTGGTTGTAGAAATTTTATTAATGCATCATTCTGTATCCAATTATATATGGGTTAGTCTAAAATAGATTATAGAGAAATTGATTAGTTTGGGGGCATCAGTGTTCATTATGTGTCTCAGTCCATAATTGTAAATACAGTTTTTGTCATTTTAAAAATTGTAACCAATGCTGAGATTGGTTTTCTTGAGAAATACAAAAACAATATTTTCTTCCACCAGTGGAATAAAAGAGAATGAAATGTTTTAATATTCTAGCTTAAGTCTAAAAGGCAAAACATGTTTGGTATCAAGTGTGAATCAACCTCATACAAAGGTATTTGAGGTTGACCCCTACCATGAAGAAAAAAGATATTATTGAATCTCAAGCTTAGGGAAATGAAGTTGTTATTATGGTATAAAACTTCTGTTTTAGACATTTCTAGACTATTCATTTCTTTTCATGTTTGACTTTTAATACTTTCAATCATACATTGATTTATAAATTATGTTTTGTAAATTATGTTTTAAACATCCATATAAGCATAAGTGACAATAACTGATCAAAAATGTGATAGACTGGAATAAGTAGATTTTTTAAATTAAGATGTTATTTTATTCATTCAGAACATATATCTCCATATATATGTTGTGATGAACTGTGAAAGCATTATTATTACAATTTTTCCACAACTCTTTATTTTTATGCCATTTGCTAGTGTCCTCTCATATTGACTCAGCTTGAACGTGTGACTTGTATTGGTTAATATTATAGTTCACAAACTTGAGTGAAACAGAGACTTGAAAAACCTCTTGTACATTTTTACTTTGTCTTCCCTGCATGTGGTTGCCATGGGGAATATCTGGGCTAGTCTGTCAAAATAATATGACAGATGCATAGAGGAGATTGTAATGACACATTTGAGTCCATTCTAGACCCGGTGGCACCCAGCTGACCTGCCAGTTGACCAAAGACCCATGAGCAAGCCCAGCTGAGATGAGTCAAGCCAGGCCCTTAGCAGAATCACCCAGCTGACCCATAGACTCATCAGCAGAAAGGAACATTTATTAGCATATGCCATGGAAATTTGTGGTTGTTTATTATCCAGCATTATTATGGTAATAGATAAATGATACTGGGGCTAAAATCAGAACAAAGCCAATCAATGTACACCGTTGTTACATTTCACTAGGCATTCTATATTTCCTCCTGAAATCCTTATCTCATATCATATAGAGTGGTGTTCTTTCTGTATGATTAGAAGTAATGGGTTCTCTGGATTTATTTCTATTCTCCAAAAAAAAAACTCCATTCCAGGAAATAATTCAAATTCCAGTAAAAATACTATTAACATTTGATATTTAAATTTGCAGTTCTCTTTTCAAAAATACTAGAAATTCTGCTTTTCATTTTTTCAAATTTAATTTAATATTCTATTTATTTGTATTTATATTTATTTTATTTTTATTTATTGGAATTCACATTTATTTTATATTTATTTAATTTTTATTTGGCATAGCTAGTGATAATTTTATGTATTTCTTTATATATATCATAAAAATAATTTCATAGTTTCAATGCTTCTCTAATTTTGTTTTATTTCTCAAACTCCTCAAGTTCATTATCTGAGTTCTATATACACTTGCGCACTCCCTACTCATTCTCTTACCTGACTCCTCCGTATAATTCAAATGTTCTACCAAAAAAAGTCAGCTTTCTAATTCTCAAATCCAGAGGATTCATTTTGGTTGACTGTCCTTTATGTGATCTGATAGAGCTCTCCACTCCCTGGGTGAACCATGACATAATTCTCTCACATTCTCTTTGTCTTATTTCAGTTATGGGTAGTTCTCTGTTTTCTTCTTCATTTAACCATTATTTATTTTCCGCCAGCATTTTGTCCTTGGTTCTCTTTTCACTCCACCTGAACTCTCAGTGCAATTTCATAGCTTCCTCTGACTTTAACTACCACCTATATCCTGATTATCCTTTTTTTAAAAAAAGATTTTATTTATTTATTTGAGAGAGAAAGAAACAGCATGACAAGGGAGAGGGCCAGAGGAAGAAGCAGGCTCCCTGATGAGCAGGGAGCCTGATGCATGACTCAACCCCAGGACTCTGGGATCATGACCTGAGCCAAAGGCAGTCACTTAACCAACTAAGCCACCCAGGCGCCCTATATCCTGATTATCCTTAAATCTGAATCTCCGTCCTGATAATGGGTTCTGAGCTCTAAACTGATCATTTGAGGGCCAAAATGAAATTTCTATGTCCTTTCGACCCGATCCACTTCTTTACATTTCCTACTTTAGTGAATGGCATCTCTAACAGCTTTGACCTAAAACAGAAACTCAGAAGGCACTGAAAATTCCCACCTCTCCTTTCATGTCCGCCTCCATTGAAGGAGCCCTGTGCATCCACACCATGCAATGTATCTTCTATATGCCTCTTCCCTGTGAAAGCTTCTACCTTAACTTTACCCTAATAATTCTCATTTAAATTGTTTAAAGAGCTTCCATCTATTTCTTTTCTTGCCATTTTTAAGCTTTTTAAACTAACCTTCAAAATTTGCCAAATTTATCTTTCCAATATACATATCTGAGCATGCTATTCCACACTTAAAATTTCTCTGTGACTCTCAAATACATGAAGTATAACATTCCAACCTTTATACTGAGATGAATAGTCAACTGAAATTTGAATAACACAACAAACTAAATATGCACGTGCATGACTACCTTCTTTCTGTTCTTCCAGGACAAATCCCAGGGTGTATATGCATAAGTTTAAAGTGTGTGTGTGTGTGTGTGTGTGTGTGTGTGTGTGAGTGATGGAGAGAGACCGAGAGAGAAAAGTGTTAACAATGCTAGAAAACCAGAAAGTCTGCTCCAAGAAATTATGTGGGCTTTCTGGAAGATGGATGGAAGATGGCAATCAAATACATAGAAGAAAAATTGAGTGCTGTGAATTGTGCAAGACTGATGAATCACAGATCTGTACCTCTGAAACAAATAATGCAATATATGTTAAGAAAAAAAAAAGAAGAGGAAGATAGCAGGAGGGGAAGAAGGAAGGGGAGTAAATCGGAGAGGGAGACGAACCATGAGAGACGATGGACTCTGAAAAACAAACCGAGGGTTCTAGCGGGGAGGGGGTGGGGGGATGGGTTAGCCTGGTGATAGGTATTAAAGAGGGCACATTCTGCGTGGAGCACTGGGTGTTATGCACAATGAATCATGGAACACTACATCAAAAACTAATGATGTGATGTATGGTGATTAACATAACAATAAAAAATTCCAGTGGAAATCAGAGTTTCAGATTTGTGGAGAAATGCCGCAAAGTGTGAAAGATGATTACAGGACAATTCTGTTTCTGGTGGAGTAAACTTTAGGTGCAACAGGGATCCAGAAGCAAACACAGAGGAATTAATTGAAGTAATGCTTTTTTTTTTAAAGATTTTATTTATTTGACACAGAGAGACATAGCAAGAGAGGGAACACAAGCATGGGGAGCGGGAGAGGGAGAAGCAGGCTTCCTGTGGAGCAGGGAGCCCTATGCGGGGCTCGATCTCAGGGCGCTGGGATCATGACCTGAGCCAGAGGAGCTGGGTCAATATGATTCCAGTGTTTATGCTTTTAATAAAAAGATACTTCTGGAAGTAACAAAGAAGAGCATTGCTAGTTTCAAAATAGAATCTCCACTTACTATTAAAAACATAGTATTGATCAGTTAAAGGTCATGCTAGAAATAAAATAGAACACCAGAGCTATATATAAGTATATCCTTGTAATGTATAAGCCAAGTGTAGTTCAACTTCATTTGCTAAGCTCTGATGCAGTTGTGCACACAGTTGATCTAATTTTGTCGTTGGTTATAAAGTCAGAATAATTGGATCTGATATTCTGAAGACCACCAGTTCACTTTGGCTATTTAACACTAAGCTCGACATCTGCAGGTATTAACTAAACAAATAAACTTTGGCAAAAAGGCAAACTTTCATTTAAGAAATGGGGAAAAAAATCCCCTAATATAAGCAACTAGATAATGAATAGACATTTGAAATCTTCTTTGCACATTGGTAAATTACTCCTCCTCAAATCAAATGCTCTTGCTCTAACGTATAAAATAGATTTTTGAGTGTCAAGTTTTTGCCAGTACCTCATTGTTGAATAATTTTCTAGATTATATGACTCCCGACCCTGGTGTGTGATACACACACACACACACACACACACACACACACACACACACATTGACTAACTAACCAGAATCATTTTCTGTTTCTTGTAACCAAATATATTATTATCCTGATCTTAGAAAAAACTTTTCACCTACATGAAAGTAGCAATGGGTCAGATAGAATGACTCATGCCTGGAGGCAAAAATCAATCTTAAAATTGAATGAAATCTTTAATTGAACAATTATTTGTTGAAAACTAAACAGTAGTACATCTCTGATAGAGGCACCAACATGGATTTTTTCTTCCTTTTGTATTCTGATACAGCAGTATCATTCAAGCTACTTCTTTGACAAAATATAAAATTTATAAAAAGTAAGTGTGTGTAATATGTACTTTTTGGTATCTTAGGGACTGTTTCTTACCTGATTCTGAATCTGTTGAACTGATTCAAGAAAAGTTCTTTTGATGAGCTCTGTGGGATAGAGAGCAAATAAAAACCGGAGCTATTGTTCTTTACCCCAGGTAAACATTGTCTTAACATCAGCTAACAACTATCTTAAGAACAGTTGAAGAACATACTCAGCATTAAGGCCTCCCTGCCTAGTGAGATTGTCTCATTACTATGGCAGTTTGAATCTGTGAAAATGGGGGGCGGATATCTTATTCTGCCTCTATAGCCAATGTAATGTAATTAGGGTGATGTGGAATTGTTTAATTGTGAATGTCAAAACACAACAGGATACCTGCAGAACCAGAAAATAAATGTGGGCTGTTTTATTTATAGGCAAAAAAAAAGGTTAAATGCCACTCCAGATGAAACCAATTATAAAATCTTTTTTTTTTCTGGATGTTTATACTAGTAAATTTAATGTAAATTCACATTCCTGTAGGTTTTTCCTCTAGGGAAAACAGAGGAACAGATATCCAATATACTAAATAATGATATTACTTAGCAGAAAGGACCTTTTAAAGAATTTACATGTCTAGTTACCTTGAAATAAAATTTGGAAATGAGGAAAATTTTATTTTTGTCATTTTAATATGTGGAAGAAGTTTTCATTTAAAAGTGATATATTTGAAGAAGAAACAAAAAGCATATATCTTTACCATGTCAGAAGATAAATATTACTCCATCCATATATGCCTGACTTGTTTGCTTGATATTTCATAATTAAAATTAAAATATGCTGTTTAATATATAATACCACATGA
Organism: Zalophus californianus; assembly: GCF_009762305.2. NCBI lineage: Eukaryota > Metazoa > Chordata > Mammalia > Carnivora > Otariidae > Zalophus > Zalophus californianus. Next base: position 140,954,455 of record NC_045598.1, on the reverse strand, counting down.
TAAATACATACCACCTTCACACATTTATTATTACTTTTAAAATTGTTATTACTCTGCTTTATATTAATAAATATAAATGGGTGCATGTTTTAGAAAATGTAATTTAGTAATGCAATTTCTAAATTGAAGTAATAAGCAAAAAAATTAAATCCTACTAATAACATAAGATGCAGGGTGCCTGGGTGGCTCAGTTGTTTAAGTGACTGCCTTCGGCTCAGGTCATGATCCTAGAGTCCCGGGATCGAGTCCCGCATCGGGCTCCCTGCTCAGTGGGGAGGCTGCTTCTCCCTCTGACCCCCTTCCCTCTCATGCTCTCTCTCACTTTCTCTCTTTCTCAAATAAATAAATAAAATCTTTATAAAAAAATAACATAAGATGCAGGGAAATCTTATTTTTTTAAATAATTGAGGTATAATTGACATATAACATTATATTAGTTTCACATCTACAACATCATGATTTGATATTTGTATGTATTGCAAAATGATCACCATGGTAGGTCTGGTTAACATCCATCACCATACATTGTTATAATTTTTTTCTTGTGATGAGATATTCTAAGAAATCATTTCTAATTTGTAATTTTGCTGTTGAAAGATATATTGAAGACACTGAAGAAAATGCTTCATTCATACAGAATGAAGATTAAGAGACATGTCTTTCGGGAATTTTCTTACTAAGAATTAGATATGTTAAATACATATAGATTAAATTGCTGAATACTAAGCAGCATAGCCATAAACTTTTAAAGTATAAAGCATACCTATTTCACAAAATGAGTCTGATCCTTGACTCACAAACTGTAGCCTGTTGTGGATCCTTCAGTCAATAATGTGATACGGCCCTGTACTTCTGAAACAAATAACGCAACATATTTTAAGAAAAAAGAAAAAGAAGAAGATAGCAGGAGAGGAAGAATGAAGGGGGGTAAGTCAGAGGGGGAGACGAACCATGACAGATGATGGACTCTGAAAAACAAACTGAGGGTTCTAGAGGGGAGGAGAGTAGGGGGATGGGTTAGCCTGGTGATGGGTATTAAAGAGGGCACATTCTGCATGGAGCACTGGGTGTTATGAACAAACAATGAATCATGGAACACTACATCAAAAACAAATGATGTAATATATGGTGATTAACATAACAATAAAAATAATAAAAAAATAAGGCTGTAGACAGCTATCATTTACTAATTAATCCACCTACAAATTAATTAGGTATGGTAGGGGGTTGTTAGTTCCCCATTTTACAGATGAGGAAGCAAAGGTAGGAAAGGTTAAGATAACATGCCATAAGCCTCAGTTAATGAAGGCACATTATACTTACTAGTGCCATTCTCTGAATGAGACACCAGACTGAATCGTTAATCCTTTTAATTTTACTGTGCAGTTGTTAGGGGAAAGGTACAATTATCCTTATTTTACCTTTAAGGAGAATGAACTGCTGTCGCATAAATGGTTTGCCCAGGGTATTTGGCAGTGTTTAGAATTAGGCTCAACTTTTTATTTCATAAAAGTTATTTTTTGTCTTGTGTCAGCATAATAGACTTTTTGCTAACCAAAGTTTTAGAATTTAGAAGCAAATGAAAGTGTTTTTGATATCCTGTCCTGATCTCTGACCATTACCTAACACTTTCTTCCAGCAGTTTCTTTTTTTAGCCCCCAAGATTTTATTTATTTATTTTTTAGAGAGAAATAGAGAGAGGGAGCATGAGTGGGGGGAGGAGCAGAGGGAGAAAGAGAATCCCAAGCAGACTCTACACTCAGCGTAGAGCCTAACATGGGGCTTGATCCCAGGACCCCAAGATAATGACCTGAGCCAAAATCAAGAGTTAGACACTTAACTGACAGAGCCACTCAGGTGCCCCTCCAGTGTTTTCAAAGAATGAATCAATTTTTAAAATAGTACATTAAAAGGATTATTCACCACGACCAAGTGGGATTTATCCCTGGGCTGCAAGGTTGGTTCAACATCCACAAATCAATCAATGTGATACAATACATTAATAAAAGAAAGAATAGGAACCATATGATCCTCTCAACAGATGCAGAAAAAGCATTTGACAAAGTACAGCATTCTTTCTTGATCAAAACTCTTCAGCGTATAGGGATAGAGGGTACGTACCTCAATATCATAAAAGCCATCTATGAAAAACGCACAGCGAATATCATTCTCAATGGGGAAAAACTGAGAGCTTTTCCCCTAAGGTCAGGAACACGGCAGGGATGTCCACTATCACCACGGCTCTTCAACATAGTGTTAGAAGTCCTAGCCACAGCAATCAGACAACAAAAAGAAATAAAAGGCATCCTAATTGACAAAGAAGAAGTCAAACTCTCACTCTCTGCAGATGCTAGGATACTTTATGTGGAAAACCCAAAAGACTCCACCCCAAAACTGCTAGAACTCATACAGGAATTCAGTAAAGTGGTAGGATAGAAAATCAATGCACAGAAATCAATGGCATTCCTATACACCAACAGCAAGACCGAAGAAAGAGAAATTAAGGAGTTGATCCCATTTACAATTGCACCCAAAACCATAAGATACCTAGGAATAAATCTAACCAAAGAGGCAAAGAATCTGTACTCAGAAAACTATAAAATACTCATGAAAGAAATTGAGGAAGACACAAGGAAATGGAAAAACGTTCCATGCTCATGGATTGGAAGAAAAATATCGTGAAAATGTCAATGCTACCTAGAGCAATCTACACATTTAATGCAATCCCTATCAAAATACCATCCACTTTTTTCAAAGAAATGGAACAAATAATCTTAAATTTGTATGGAACCAGAAAAGACCCCGAATAGCCAGAGGAATATTAAAAAAGAAAAGCAAAGCTGGCGGCATCACAATTCCGGACTTCAAGCTCTATTACAAAGCTGTCATCATCAAGATAGTATGGTACTGGCACAAAAACTGACACGTAGATCAATGGAACAGAATAGAGACCCCAGAAATGGACCCTCAACTCTATGGTCCACTAATCTTTGACAAAGCAGGAAAGAATGTCCAATGGAAAAAAGACAATCTCTTCAACAAATGGTGTTGGGAAAATTGGACAGCTACATGCAGAAGAATGAAACTGGACCATTTCCTTACACCACACACAAAAATAGACTCAAAGTGGTTGAAAGACCTCAATGTCTAGATTTGAAATCCAAATCTAGGTGGTGGCAGATTCAGTATCTGGTGGAAGCCCACTACCTGGTTCATAGACAGCGATCTTCTCCCTGTGTCCTTCAATGTTGGAAGAGAGAGGGATCTCTCTGAAGCTTCTTTGAAAAGGGCACTAATCTCATTCATGATGACCCCATCTTCATGACCTGATAACTCTCCAAATCTCCCAACTCCTATTACTGTTACATTGGGGGTTAGGTTTTAATATATGAATTTGGGGGGGATACATACATTCAACCTATATAGCACCAAAGGCAATGAGCATTGGTCTAAGTATCTGAGAAATGTTATGTGCAGCCTGTATGAAGCATTTAAGTTTAACACTGATCTTAATTATACAACTTAACTCTAATACTGATTGCCGATGATGAAAGTTTATTATATATTAATCAAAATATTTTTAAAAGATACAAAATTGCTTTGAATAGCCACATGAATATCTTTTCCCTGATCATTAACTCTAATATTTAGTTCTGTGTCTTTGGGCATTGTTGAGAGTATTTAATCACTAAATATAGAGAATAAATACATGCTTTAGAAAAGGCAATTAATTTATACTTAACATTAAAGAAAAAAACTTTTCATGCATTAACTGAAACACCAAAATAATAATAAAATCATACATTTTTAGAGCTAGAATAAATTAAGACTTCTTTTTTATTCCTTTTTTTAAAAGAATATTGAACATTTGGAAAATGACTTGTTCAAGACTGCACAATTAGAGCTAGAAATTTGTAGGGTTTCCAACCTTTTAAATGAGTACTTTTTTCAGGTCAAATAAAAGTAAAATGTAATGAATATAATACCCAGAGAAATTGGATGAGGATTTGTCTTATAAAGCATATGTATTAACTAATTGCTCTGAACTGAAACAAGTTTTAAATCCTCCACATAAGCAGTAGCAGGTCGTCCCTTTCAAAGAGTGAAGTTAATATAATCAGACCAAAAATGTAAATGCCTTTACATTTGCCTTCTTTTTCAAATATCTTTACTGTTTTAATCTTTTAAAATTTTAATTTTACATTTTTTTTAAGTTTTTAATCACCCAGTGCTCATCATGACAAGTGCACCCCTTAATCTCCATCACCAGCTCCACTTATCCACCCACCCATGTCCCCTCTGGTAACAGTTTGTTCTCCATAGTTAAGAATCTATTTCTTGCTTTGTCTCTCCCTCGCTCTTTTTTCCATCTTTGCTTATTTGTTTTGTTTATTAAATTCCACATATGAGTGAAATTATATGGTGCTTGTCTTTCTCTGACTTAATTCATTTAGCATGATTCTCTCTAGCTCCGTCCATTTCATTGCAAATGGCGAGATTTCATTCTTTTTTATGGCTGAATAATATTCCATTGTATGTATATACCACCTCTTCTTTACCCATTCATTAATCAGTGGACATTTTCATATCTTGGCTATTGTAAATAATGCTGCTATAAACATAGGGATGCATGTATCCCTTTTAATTAGTGTTTTTATATTCTTTGGGTAAATACCCAGTAGTATGATTGCTGGATTGCAGGGTAGTTCTATTTTTAACTTTTTGGGGAAACTCCATACTGTTTTTCAGAGTGGCTGCACCAGTTTGCATTCCCACCAATAGTGCACAGGGTATCTTTTTTCTCCCCATTCTTGCCAACTCCAGTTGTTTCTTGTGTTGTTGGTTTTAGCCCTTCTGACAGGTGGGAGGTGATACCTCACTGTAGTTTTGATTAGCATTTTCCTGATGGTAAATGATCATGAGCATTTTTTCTTATGTCTGTTGGACATCTTCTTTGGAAGAAATGTCTGTTCATGTCTTCTGCCCTTTTTTAAATTGGATTATTTGTTTTTTGGCTGTTGAATTTTACAAGTTCCTTATATATTTTGGATACTAACTCTTTACTGGATATGTTATTTGCAAATATCTTCTTCAATTCAGAAAGTTGCCTTAGTGCTTTGTTGATTGTTTCCTTTGATGTGCAGAAGCCCTTTATTTTTATGTAGCCTCAATAGTTTATTTTTGCCTTTCTTTCCCTTATGTCAGGGAATCTATCTAGAAAAAAGTTGCTATGGCCAATAGCAGAGAAATTACTGCCTGTACTCTTTTCTAGGCTTTTAATGGTTTCCTGTCTCATATGTAGGTCTTTAATCCATTTTGAATGTATTTTTGTGTGTGGTGTAAGAAAGTGGTCCAGTTTCATTCTTCTGAATGGTGCTGTCCATTTTTCCCAACACCATTTTTTGAAGAAAATGTCTTTTTGGACATTCTTTCCTGCTTTGTTGAAGATTAATTGACCATATAATGGTGAGTTCATTTCTGGTTTTCTATTCTGTTCTACTATGACTATTTTTGTGCCAGTACCATACTGTTTTGATTACTGCAACTTTGTAATATAATTTGAAATAAAGAATTGTGATACCTCCATCTTTGCTTTTCTTTTTCAAGATTGCTTTGGCTAGTCAGAGTCTTTTTGTCCCATAGAAATTTTAGGTTTGTTTATTCTATCTCTGTGAAAAATGCTGGTTTTATTTTGATAGGGATGCTTTAGATGTGCAGATTGCTTTGGGTAATATAGACATTTTAACAATATTTGTTCTTCCAATCCATGAGCATGGAACGTTTTTTCACTTCTTTGTGTCATCTCAATTTCTTTCATCAGTCTTTTATTGTTTTGAGAGTACAGGTCTTTCACCTCTTTGGTTAGATTTATTCCTATGTATCTTATTATTTTTGGTGGAATTGTAAATGGGATTATTCATTTCTCTTTCTGCTTTTTCATTTTTGTTGTATAGAAATGCAACCAATTTCTGTAGATTGATTTTATTTCCTGTGACTTTACTAAATCCATTTATCAGTTCTAGCAGTTTTATTGGTAGAATCTTTTGGGTTTTTTCTCTATATAGTATCATGTAATTTGCAAATAGTGAAAGTTTTACTTCTTCCTTGCTAATTTGAATACATTTTATATATTTTTGTGGTCTGATTGCTGTGGCTGGGACTTCCAGTACTATGTTGAATAAAAGTGGTGAGAGTGGACATCCTTGTCTTGTTCCTGACTTTAGGAAAAAGGATCTGTTTTTCCCTATTGAGGATAATGTTAGCTGTGGGTTTTTCATAGATGGCCTTTATTATGTTGAGGTGTTTTCCCTCTAAACCTACTTAGTTAAGGGTTTTTATCATGAATGGATGTTGTACTTTGTCAAAAGCTTTTTCTGTGTCTATTGAAATGATTATGTGGTTCTTATCCTTTCTCTTATTGATGTGATATATCATGATGATTGATTTGTGAATATTGAACTACCCTTACAACCCAGGAATAAATCTTACTTGACCATGGTGAATGATTATTTTTAACATATTCTTGGATTTGTTTTGCTAATACTTTGTTGAGGAATTTTGGCATCATCAGAGATATTGGCCTATAGTTCTTTCTCTCTCTCTCTCTCTCTCTCTCTCTCTCTCTGTGTGTGTGTGTGTGTGTGTGTGTGTGTGTGTGTGCTGTCTTTATCTGGTTTTGGTATCAAGGTAATGCTGGCCTGATAGAATGAATTTGAAGTTTTCCTCCCTTTTCTATCTTTTGGAATAGTTTGAGAAGAATACGTTATTAATTCCTCTTTAAGTGTTTGGTAGCATTTACCAGTGAAGCCATCTGGTCTTGAATTTTGTTTGTTGGAAGTTTTTTTTATTACTGATTCCATTTCTTTGCTAATAATTGGTCTTTTCGGATTTTCTATTTTCGGATACCCTTACCTTTTGCACATGGTAGTGCTATTAAGTAACATCACACATACTCAACATTTTGAATCAAATTTTAATCTTTCTTTACTGTGGTAGCTCACATTGCCAAGCTCAGTTGCCAAGTCCTGTTAGTTCTGTCTCCCAAATATCTCTCAAAATGCTTCTCAATCTCTTGGCAATCCATAGGGTCATTTGTCTGGGGAAGGACTTTATCAGCTATCATGTTGGCTACTGCAAATAAATATCATCTAGACTTTTCCTGTATCCTCCCTACATTCTACAATTTTTATATTGCCCAAAAAGTAATCTTCTAAGTATAATAATGTTAAGCCCTATTAAAAATTTCATAGTATCCTATTACCAATTCAATTAATACCTTCTCTTCCTCAAACATGTCACATAGGTCCCTGCTTAAGGGTCTCTGTATTTGCTCTTCCCTTCCCTGGAATTTTCTGTGTCATATTTTATGAATATCTACGTCTAATTTTTAAGGTCTTTTAATCATTATTGTCCTGATCACCCTAACCCATCTCTGATTCAATCTTTCTTCACAGCACTAATTATCTAAAATAATCTTGCTTTTTTTGGTATTTGCTCATTGTTTGTCCTAACTAGCATGCAAATTCCACAAGAGTAAATATCTATCTTGATCATTACTTGATTCATAAAGCCTTCAGCAGCAATTTGGCTCTCAAAAAAATGTTTTATATAAATACCAGAAATAGTAACCTTATGTTTAAGAACCTCAGTCTCTGATAATTACTTATTTTTTCTGATCTATCAGCCATTTCTCCTTTATATATACTTAAGGGCCTTCAGTTCCAACTAATTATGATTTCAGCCTGTGCCAAACCTCATCTCTGGTTATTTCACAATCTAGAGGTTTGTAAGCATCACTGACTTGTTGATTGTCGCATTATTGAGGCTATTTTTTAAAATGGTCGCTATCCATGCTCCTCACTACTGAATCACCCTAAGATTCTGATTCAGAAATATATAGATCTCTTTAATAAATTTCCAAGTGAGAAGAATGTACTGTCCAGTTCCTTACCTATCCCTTCTCTATCAGCACAAAATTATTCATCCCAATTCCAGATTCAAATGTTATATCTTTGCTGAAATACTTCACATTCGTATCTCTAAATAAGTCCTCCCAGTCTAAGGCCATGCAACCCTCAGTTTATCTCTTTTATGGTTCTGATAAACTCCTTTTGCTGTGGTGATTAAATATGTAATAAAGGTACCGTTCTTAAAACATTTCTTTCCTTTTCTTTTCTTTTCTTTTCTTTTCTATTCTTTTCTCTCTCTTTCTTTTTTTAAGCATTTGGCCAAGCATTTATTTGGTGCATGTCTACTTTATACATATATACAAATTTAAAAGTCAATTTTCATTTTTCTCTGGTAATAATCTTCTTAACTGATGCATACACATACATACCTACATAATCTGATGGAAAACAAACATAAATGTGTATATACAAAAATACATTATAGGAACATGTTAAAAAGTGGAAAATGGAGATCACTACATACAAAGACAAAACTCAAACTAAACATATCTTAGAACATTTCTTGATGCACAGTAAGCTTCTGTTCACCATTATCTGTTATGATTATTATCAGCTATATTTCTTGTTTTGCCTCTCTCTTCCTTCCAAGAAAACCATCTGCTACCCATATACACTCTTGTACATGTATACTAGATAGCAATTCTTGAAGGACAAACCTTTTTTTTTGGTCAGCTGATTTTGTTTAAATCAGTATTTCCTACAGGTCATAGTATGATATCTTCCACTAAAAAGAATATTATTAAATACTTGATATGACATTTAAAAAAAAGGAAGAAAAAGGAAAAGATGGAAATAATAAAAAGACAGAGGATGGGGCACCTGGGTGGCTCAGTAGTTAAACGTCTGCCTTCGGCTCAGGTCATGATCCTGGGGTCCGGGGATCAAACCCCACATCAGGCTCCTTGCTCAGTAGGGAAGCCTTCTTCTCCCTCTCACACTCCCCCTGCTTGTGTTCCCTCTATTGCTATGTCTCTCTCTGTCAAATAAATAAATAAAATCTTAAAAAAAAAGACAGAGGTTAAAAGAATGGAAGGAAGAAAGAAATGGAATGGAAAAAAAGAAGGAAAGAATTTTTTTAAAAAGAAAGGATTGTATGGTAATTGAGTAACAAGGACTATTTCCTTACAGTGCCAGACATGGAATATACATTTTTTTTTATATAAACTTAAAATATATCCTCCATTATTTCTAACCCCCTATGAAAACAGATGGGGAATATTTGGGGCTACTCTCATGATGTATTTAAGAGTGAGAATTATCCACCAATTCCAGGCTTCTGTTCCAATGTCACTATTTCTGTTCAAATATGCCACTCTTTTTTGGGCTCTCCATTAGGTAGCAGAGAGTGGCTAGCACAGATAATCTATTGTACTTTAGCTTCTATACATGATACAAATTGAAATAATATAATGACTACTTTAGTATTGTAGCTCACTGTCACTGAATGACAATATTAATAAGTGTCTTAGACAGCAACAAAAAACGAAGTAAGTGCTTGGAACATGTGTAATGTATGGGATGACACAGATAATAATTCAGGCGCTACTCAAGAGTTTGAAAGGTCTAAATGTAAAAATAAAGGCAGAGATATAAATTTACCAACTCCATCTCTTGTACCACTCAAAATGCCTGACAGAAGATGCCAGTAAGCTGAAAATGACAACGACACAAAATGGTTACCAGGTCAGTCACGCTGAACAGGTCATATCAAATTTCAAATAGCTAAGGACAATGTTTGCCTGTATATAAAGCAATGTACATACACAGCTGACAGGTAGATATCACAAATATAAGGGAGGGAGGGAGTAAACAACTAAATTAACAATTCCTGAATAGCTTGTTTGTATTCCTACAGGACAGTGTTTAGGAGAAGTTATTTCTTGTTTTTTTCTGTCTTTTCTGATACCAAACCAACAGAAGCAGATGATCCAGTGTGATCACCTAATTGTACACAATTTCACATGAGGGATTTGCTAAATTTCATTTGTTAGCAGATAAAAAATGAAAAATATCCAACATCAATAGTATGTTTCCTCTGTGTCAAGCCCTAGGCTTGCTGATGAATGTGTAAATAAATAAATAAATACAGTGTCTTTGAGTTCATAGACTTGGAACTAGGAGATTAAGATACAGAAAAGTAAACCAAGAATGAAGTTAGTTAAAATAAAAGTATATTCAATATACTATGTATGCACAGAAGAGAGAGTAACATCTTTGAAATAGGGTCGATTCTGATACTGTTTTCAGAGGAAGATGACATCTGTCTCTCGCTATCAAGAGCTATGTACCCATAAACAACTAATTGTTATGTAATTAATTAAACTTTGTATCAGCAAAATTGACAACACTGCATGGAAACCCAGAATAGAATGCCTGCCTAAGAGTTTTAGGAGGGTAATATTTTATCTAAACTTGAAGAATGTCTTAGTTTATGATGTGGGAAGGTGGGTGAAGCATCTCATAGGCAGGAAGTAATGGTATCAGAAGCCCACATGCAAAGCTTATTTAAAGAACAACCAATAGTTGGAGTCAGTCAAAGATATTTACAGATGAGATAAGTGATGAGGTGGGATGCTGCAGGATGAGTTTGGGAAGTAATTTGGACAACATTGTGATGGACTTTTTGGCCATGCTAAGCAAATGGGATTTAACATTGTAGGGTTTTGGGGTAAAGATCAAAGATACTGAAGTAGGACAACTGCATTTTTAAACTGCATTTTACACTGTAATCATAAATTGAAGGAGAAAACAAATTAGGAAACTATTATGTTATGCCATGTGAAGGGAAAATGAGAACAAGATGTTTAGCGGGCATATACATATATACATACATACACAGACATGTGTGTGTATATAGTATTTAGCATATATATAGAATACATCTATAATTAGTATATATGTATGTAATTAATATATTTTTATAGGTTTCCAATATTTTTTAAATGTTTTATTTACCTTAAGTCGTTTAACACCTTGGAAAGTCTATATAATTACCCCCTTTTCCTATAATGCAGAAAGTGAAGTCTAAGCTTCTGTGGCTAATATATGATGAGCACAGGATTCAATTGGTACTGCTTTTGACAAAGATTTTTTTCCTGCTCATAAGAGATAATCCTAGATGAAAATATGCAAAGAAGAAAGGGATAGTGGCAAGTGTACTAAATACAGTATTTAGGGTTGGGTGCACACATTCATTTTTCAGACCACTAGGGCACCATTTAGTGTGATGCAGTAAATTAGAAAAACTCAGCTTAATATCAAGGAGTGTCATAGATACTGGAAATTATGAATCTCCAAGGGATCATAAAACCCCGAGCTAGAAAAAACGTTAAAATGTAATGTAGTCTATTCTCAACTTCTACTAAGATTGACTGAACATAAAATTCCTCTAAGAGATGGGTTCAATCCACCTGTGTTGTAAACCTAAGGCTCTGAACTCTGACAGAATCCTGCAAAAGTGGAAAAGGATTTAGTGACAGGGTAGCCTGATCCCTCATCCTGAGATCAGTAGGAATCAGGCTGCTGACTATATGTACTTAACATATTCTGCAGTTGTTAAATGAGATCAGATGCTCAAATTTTCTGTCTCAACTTCCTTCTTCATTACCTCTTTTTTATTTCCTGATACTGTGATTGTTTAATTTACTTCTAGGAATAACAGAATGTTCCTCTGCTTTGCTTACTCATCCATAAAAATATCTTTAAGAGGGTAACAAAAGAGAAAAAAAAAACTATAACCATGCTATGGTACAATCTGGAGCTAAACCAAGGGCTTTTATATGCAATGCTTATAATAAACCACTCAGCATGATCACAATCATTACAAGAAGAAGCAAATGGTGTAAGATAGCAGAGAGAGCTAAGACTACTTTTGTGTGTCAAACCTATCACTTTTCTGAAACTCACCACTCATAATCTCCAATAATATGCAGACAAATATTCCTGTTCTCTTATAGGGTTGTATTGTGTCAAATGAAATGGTTATGTAAAAGAACTCTGTGAACTGAAAAGTAACATGGCGCATAAACAGACTTTGTTCAAGGAACAGTCCCTCATTATGTAATGACCATCGCTCACGTAGTCTACCCACGGGGAGATGGCATATTCTTGCCTGCAATTGTCACTTGGACTCAAAATGTGTTGGTTATTGATGCACAAATAAATATTGTGCATATAATTTCAAATTCTAATAGAAAGGATTGGTTAGTAGAAAGCTATTTGAATCCATGCCATTAATACTGGAAAAAGCAAACAATAAATTTAATATGAAAATGTGCCATAAATTAAAATCCCTATTTAATAATACATCAGTACAACTTTATGAAGTTCAATGTCAGGCAAAATTAAGCTCTTATAAAAGAAATCAGAATGGTGGCTGCCTCTAGAAGATAGACTGGAAAAATTAACAATAAAGCTTCTGGGATATAGGAAATGTATTATATCTTGAACTGGGAAGTGATCTAACTGGTATATGCAAAGGTAAAAATTCATTGAGCAATACTTTTAAAATCTGTGAATTTTACTGCATGTAAATTATATCTCAATCACACCTTTGTCCTGGTTCTATGCTTACCACATACATCTTGACAACACATTACTATTTCTTAGAACTGCATCTCATTCTAGTTGGCCACCTGATGGTGACTATCATGTAGGAGAACTGAGTGTTTCTTTGGAAAAAATAATGACTTTTGTCAGGTTTCAGTATCTGAGCACAGCACCTTTAAGCTCATTTTGATTTCCAGTTCTACTAAACATAAATGTGCCTTAGTGCTACTTGAGGAAGTCAGTTCTGCTCCAGTGAACCTGTAGAAAGGGTTTGCTAAAACTACTTCTGGCCACTTTTGATTTGCAAATTGTCTCTATCTCTGCTTTGAGTTGTGAGAGTAAGAGCAGTGACTGCATTAAATACTATGCATCTGTAAATGCTCTCAGAATAGTTGTGCTCATCTGAGCTCTATTGTCTGGCACAGTGTTGGTACAAAATATACACAATGAATATTTGATAAGTGAAAGGACAGAAAGATGATTTACTTGCTATATCTCCATATAATTGTTCTATTTCCTTGTTTATTTACATCTGCCAGCTAAGGTCTCTGTCGACACCTATTAGTCACTTTTGTTGAAGTTACATTTTTTTGGTAAAGCATGATCTTTAATTTATGTCATTCAAAAACACACAGGGATTTTCTTAGAAAATTCTTCCCAGGGCTCTTCCAATCCTGGCCCAAAGCAAAAGGGAAAAATGAGAGTGATTATATCTTCACTAACTTTTTTCATAACAATGAGAAAGAATTTTCCTGCCAGTTTCTGGAATAAAACACTGCTTAATCTGAAATAAATTAGGCAATAACTTGTTCGTTAACATCCCCAATTAAAAATAACATGTTTTCTATACATTCCAAGTGATGAGTGATTTCAACACACTTTTAAAACATGAAGGCGGAACTAAGATTTATAACCAAGAATGCGGAAATGACTCCATCTTTGCCATTTTAAATAACAATTGCCCTAATGTCTTTAATTGTAATAATGAGAATTTTCCCCTATAGTCTTTAGTTATAATAATGAGAATTATTTTATCCACATATATATCCTCTGAAGTTATATAGGGATAAATTAGTTCATATTTATAAAGCATGTTGAATGTAAAAATTACAGTTTTAATTAAATTACAAGCAAAGTTTAAAACTTTGCTTTCTGTTACTAATTACTTATAACATGTTCTCTATAAATGTGGCATTGTCTATACAGTAAAGTTTTCTTAACGACATGCTCTCTCCTCTTTCTCATTTTACATTTAAGAAAACAACAAGAAAAAAAAAGAGAGACGGTAGAAACAGAGTTTATATAAATTGGTTCTACATCTAAGCAAGAAGCTACAAGACTGTAAAAGCACAGCAAGTGGTGAAAATCTTCTAGATTTCTAGTAGTATAATACTCTTATTGGTTCTGGAACTTGTAATTTACATTTTCATTCATTCATCTTTCCTTCAAGGAGGAAAGGATTTAGAAGGGGGTGACAGACAAGTTAACAGATAATTACTGGACATTGTGATAAGTGCTTTCATGGAGAGAAGCAATTTGAAGTGCTATTTAGTTTAGCAAATTGCTCTCATACATATCGCACCATCTGATGCTCAAGGTAAAATTCTGAGTCGGTAGAATACTTATTACCCACAGTGTTCCCATTTTATAGTTGAAAGAAGCTGAGATTCAATGGGTTTTAATTAATTTTCCTGAAAACATATAATAAAAATTGTTGCAACTGGGATTTAAACCAGATCTTCTGACTTTGAATGTTGTGGCCAATCCAGTGGATATATCTGTACTGGTTAATAGTCCTTAACCAGGATAGTCTTGGGCTTCAGATATCGATCCAAGTGACTCATAAATCTGGGTGCAAACACGGGCGCCTGGGTGGCTCAGTTGGTTAAGCGACTGCCTTCGGCTCAGGTCATGATCCTGGAGTCCCTGGATCGAGTCCCGCATCGGGCTCCCTGCTCAGCGGGGAGTCTGCTCCTCCCTCTGACCCTCCTCCCATCTCATGTGCTTTCTCTCTCATTCTCTCTGTCTCTCAAATAAATAAATAAAATCTTAAAAAAAAAAAAATCTGGGTGCAAACAAAAAAAGAAAGAAGGTGTAATAATAACGATAGTAGGATAGAAAAGGTAGTAGGTAGAAAAGCATGGGCAAAGAATATTCTCCTGAGATCTAGTTAACACTACAAAGTTCTTGGTTCAATATCATTATCAAATGAAGTATGTAATACATAGTCATGTATTTATGGAAGCTTTTAAAACATATAGGAAACATTGGAGAAATGATGTATTTAATGCATATAAGACAAGAATACTAAGGTAAGTGTTAGAGACACAATTAACTGAACAAAGTATCTGTTTGTAGAAAAAAAACTTTGAAATACTACTGAATAAGAATTAGAGATCTATTATAGAAAAATCCATAAAGGTTTCAAACTAATACCTAACTGAAGTAAAAGCAAAAGGGATGATACATTTTATTGGCAAAAAATAGAACACATATCTAGAGAGAAACCATTTATTTCACTGATTAGAATTATTATAAATATAGTGAAGAAGGTGTCTCAATATTGTATTTCTCACCTAATTAACTTTCAGGCTAAAGTACCTTTGAGGGAGGGACCTAAAGTTTAAGGATTAAGTCTCCCCCACCCCTTTTTGTTAGCTATTAATGTGCATTTACAGCTTTCTGGGATTTAAGATATTTTTATTTTATGAAAGTCCAGGTGATTAAATGATTCTGCAAATCCTCTGTTGCATCCTGGGGTGATTACACAGCATATTAATCTGAATGGAGAGAGGTTTGATTATTTGTTAAGAGATCCATGTTGTCCATGATCTAAATTAAGCCTTCTTATTAACAAGAGGAGTTTAAAGGAAAATTCAGAATGGAATGCAGTATTAAAACATGGGAAGACCTAATACTTGTTGATTGTTTACTCTGAGGTAGGCACTGTGCCAGGCTCTTAACCTCATTTATTTCTCCCACAATTGCTGTGACACAGGGCACTAGTTAGGGTTCTTAGAAGACAGCAACAGAGGCTTACTCTGGCTAATATAATAGAAACAGAATTTATTACAAGAATGTAGGGTGTCTCATAGAGTCCTTGGGAAGTTTGAGGAACGAGACTCACAAAGCAAGCATGACCAAAGGGGCCTGGGCAGCCAGATATGGCCACATTCCTGACACAAAATATGTCTGGAGAGAACACATAGACCCACGTCTCAGGCCACTACATTGTCAACAGGGAACACTGGGCTCATTACTGACTTTGTTGCCATTTTGTCTCTGTAAATTTAATTTGTCTGTCAGTAGCCTCAGGGAAATTTTGGGGGGGTGGTTTTATATATGAAAATGAAGTCATCAGCAAGGGGGATGGTTTACTTAAAAGAATACAAATAAAAACTGGTCTTAAGCCTGAAATCACATTTCATGTAGTCCAAATACTAAACTGTGGTCATTTTGTAAGGAGATCACAATACAAATAACATATGTTTTACATCTAAGAAATACCCATATGGCTAAAATGGCCAAGTTGGAACGATTGAAAGAAGGAAAATGTTTAAATGTGCTGAACATTCTTTTGTTGTTGTTTGGAAAAGAACATGTGGCTTATTTTTTTTTATTATTATGTTATGTTAATCATCATACATTACATCATTAGTTTTTGATGTAGTGTTCCATGATTCATTGTTTGTGTATAATACCCAGTGCTCCATGCAGAACATGTGGCTTATTAAAATGCAAAATGAATCTAGCATCATAAAACTGTTGATCATGTTATTCCTATATTTACAAAACTCCCTCTTTGGCTTATATCTATCATTGTGAAGCAACTTCTTTGTAAAATGCAACAATTCAGTTTTCACTTTATTTTCTAACAAATTTAGGTAAAATAACAATATTTAAAATGAGAATATATAATAATAAATACATAAATATAAAATAAACAGTTATTAAACTAAACTATTAAGCTAAATATTTTCTATATTTTATCTCTTTTGGTAAAATGTATTCCATATGGGCCATGGCAGATATCAATAACTAACAGGTTATATTTGGTTGTTCTGCATCATGTCCTTGTGTTAAGAATATCTTATTTGGGAGAAAATGTACCTGTGTCTAGTGTAGACAACTGCATCCCCAAGTGTTTTGAAATGACAGTAAAAAATGTGTCATTGCTCCCTCGAGCATCATTTCAGAACCAAGGTGGCAAAAAACAACTAGAAAATTATAAGAGCTTTCCCAGAAATCGAGAAAACTCATTTTTTTCTTAGTTTTCCAGACTGGGCCCTCCAAGTATTATACTTTGGTATTCAAGAGAAAAGTGATAGTCTGCTATACAATTTGCTGATACTTGTGTTACTTATTTAAGAACTCAATTGCTTAAAAACAAAGCTATTTAATTTTTTTTTTTTTTTTTTTTTTTTTTTTTTTGCAATCCAGTGGGTGACTAGAAGTAAATATTGCTGGCAGAGAGGATACATGTGCTAAGAAATCCTTGGAAAGAGCATAAACTAGATTCAGGCAAAACCATGCTTGCTATTTTTCTTCCATCCCTAATTAGCTGAAAAACCTTAGGTCTTAGGGCCCAACAGTGATATGGGGAGAATTTAGGGCTTTATAAGCAGCAGATATGGTAGCTAAGTGAGATGATACTTGTAAAGTCCTCACACAATTCCAGCTGTAGGAGAGCAGAAGTATCAGCTCCTTTAATGTGTTCAGCTCTTTCTCAGTCTTGTGCTAAAGGTAATCTGTTGGAGTTCTAACTGTTAAGGTTGCAGGGTTAACATTTGGGTCTGGTTAGTTTTCTTCAGCACTGAGCAGAAAGAAAGTATTTGAAAGAGGTTATAAATAATAGGGAAAGAGAAAGAGGGAATGCCTACTGTTCTGCTCTTCTGTGGAGTGACTGGTGCAGGATTCCCTTTCCAAACCAGAACTGAAGGGTAAGAGCGGACTACTGAAAAGTCAGTAAACAGAAATAGGATCAGAGTGCAGGATGTTCAGTTTCTCAAAAATATCCAAGCTTATGATTATGGATTTTGGCCAAGGAACATGTTGTAAGAAGAAAATGAGGTTAGAGCGAATGTGCGGAGTATTTTTTGCCTCTTTGAACTGCTATCAACTAATCATTTTTGACTGCAAAAATATGTCTTTTGGTAAGATGGTCCCTGTAGCTCCATGAATTTTTATTTTTCGTCAATATCATAGCTTCTCATCTTCTCATCTTATGATTAAATGTTCATTGTTTTTACTATCTTATTCACTAGTTAAAATTGGAGAGATCGTGATTAAAGTTGTATGAAGAATGTGTTTTGTATATTAATGTCTTATATCATACTCAGGGTTTCCTGATGCAAATTATAGCCTAATACTGATACCCTTAAGTAAAGAGAAAATTCAAAAGTAAAAAGAGTAATAGAGAGAGAAGTACCTCCAGATGTAATAATGACCTCCTAAAATTCTCTCTTCCATAAAATCAAAATGAACCCTGAAAAGTTTTTAAAAATCAACATTGTCAGCAATCTGGAAATTAACCAATGGCTTGCAAAATTTGGAGTACAGTTTATTCAAGAAAAAATGGCTGATTCTCAGTAAGAAGGGTGAGCTTTGTGATATTTAGCTCTTGAAAATCAGCAGCTTCTATAATCACAGGGAACACCAGCAGCTAGTGGTCCTGGGAGGGGACAGATGGGGTTGGAGCAACGGAAGTGTCCCATACCTGGAAAATTGTCACAATTCGACCTGTCCGGCAACTCTCATGAAAAACCTTATTCACAGGGCTTGTCTTTATTTTGCCTGACTAAAATCTTGCTCTGTGAGGAAAGACCTTTCTCCAAAGCCTTTCACTCAACAATGGCTGCCTGTGGCGGTGATACCAGTTGGAGCAAACAAGAGGATTGCCAGAAAACTAAAAAGGAAAATCTATAGAGAAAAATGTCCATATGGGCCTTGAAAAGCTCCAGCATATTTATGGAGATTTGGAAGGCCATGCACATGTGCAGGGCCATGTGCATGACCAAGAAAGACATTAGAAGGCCCTCATGTCTTACTTCAGGCTGACTTTGAGGCTAAGCTGCCAGAGCAATGAAAGCATGCCTCCACGTGCACACAGCATCTCTCAACAAAAAGCAGGAGGCGTATTGTTTCAAAGCAATTATGGAAAAATAATCATTAAGTGACCAGTAAGCTAACTGAGAAGAGACTTCAGTGGTCACACACTACAAAAAAAAAAAAAAAATACTGATTTTGTAGTATTAGTTCAAGAAAGTCACTAAACCAACCAACGAACAACACCAACAAAAACAAATCTGGGGGAGGTGGGGTGAATTCCAAGATCCTCACATTATATTATTTAAGATATCCAGTTTTTTTGAGCACCTGATGGCTCAGTCAGTTAAGCGTCCGACTCTTGATTTCAGTTCTGGTCATGAACTCAGGGTCGTGAGATTGAGCCCCAAGTTGGGCTCCGTGGTCAGTGTGAAGTCTGCTTAAGATTCTCTCTCTCTCCCTCTCCCTCTGCCCCTCCCCAAGCTCACACATGTGCTCTCTCTCTAAATAAATAAAATCTTTAAAAAATAAATATATAAGATACCCAGTTTTCCACTCAAACTTTCAAGACATATAAATAAACAGGATAATCTGGCCATAGGTAGGGAAAAAAAAAAGCAATCAATAGAAACAATTACTGAAGTTGGGTAGTACTCTGAAGCAAGCTAAATCTAGAGAAATCTCTAGAAGTGTCAATCTAAAATGTCATTCTAAAATGTATATTTTGGGGGGTGGGGGGTTATTTGCTCTCTGCAGTGTTTTAATGCTCAATTAAAATTTTAAATATATTTCAAAGTAAAAATGCTAATTAGGTATTTGGACAGTGTTGCTTGGAATTAATAGTTATTATTAATTGACACAGACTAGGTTCTAACCGTGTAATGACTTCAGCAACAAAAATTAAATATTGGCTTTTCCAAAAATATAACTACTGAGACTTGATATGAGGAATGTGAAGTATAAAACTCTAATAATTTATGTGAAAAATAGAACAAAATTTCAGTTTCTCTCAATAACTATTTATCAAGCTTCTTCCATCTGCATGTTCCTAGATGTTGGTGAAGTAATTGATGCATTGTTTTTTTTTTAATTTTTGATTCTGCTTAAAAATTGTGTCAACATTAAATAAGGTACCATTTGCCTTATTTCCTTAGCTTTTTATAAACTATCACAATTTAAGTGCTTTTAAAATATACCTATTGACAATGGGTAATGCTATAAGGTGGTGTTAGGAGACAGATATCCAACCTCACACGGTACTGTAAGAAATTCTTAAAGTTGTTATTGGCATATTTCTTTTGAAATTTTCAAGGAAACATGATCAACACAAAGCAAAGAACGTTTGTTTTTGTTGATTCTAAAACAATCAAGGTTATACACATACAGTCTTAAAAGTGTTAATCTCAGCATCACTAATCTTTAAAAATTACAGTTTTGCATGATATTTTCCTGTTATGTTTTCTTAGAATACAAATAAATCATGCAGTTTCATTAGCAGAAAGTGAGATGAAGACTGCAACATGATATAAAGTGATCGTGAATATATTGGACTAGGTGAGGACATGTTTTTTGATATGATTTATGTCATAAAGTCAATTAACCAGACTAGTAATGCTAAGTTGTTGTTGCTTTTTTTCTTTGGATTTGTTATGTATAGACTTCGGAGTACCTATACCAGAATCATCTTGATAGAATCCAAGACTTTGCATTTTGACAACTTCCTGGGGAAATGCATTAAAGATCTTGGAAAACAGCCCCAACTGGTTCTGTAGAGAATAGAGAGTAGAAGTAATAGATGTCTGCATGTGGGCTAAGAATGGCAGACATTTGACAAAGGGAAGAGAACAACTGAGAAGATGTAATTTCTTTTAGCAAGGTTCCAGATAGACCCAATATCACTATGGCATGATTAAGAGACAAAAGGGGCAACAGCAATAGCCGAAAGGAGGATTGAGCTCTGTGCAGCTCCAAGGACATAGACATGATTGAAACAAATAAGCTCAATTAATGGGGCATGGAACAGATATGGTAGTTGAGACCTGTTTGGGAGGTCAAAAGACAAAAGAAATGGCTCATCATGGTTAATCACATATTGAGTATAAATTGGATAATTTGGGCATCCAAAGACAGAAAAGGTAACATTCCAGGAATTTCTAGGAATTAATCTAGAAGGACTAGAATCAATTTTGAAGATAAAGATAGATAGTAAGACACAGGGGATATATAAGTAAGATAAATAAGACATAGATAATTTTGAAGTAATTTTGAACAACATATGTTTAAAAACTTTCTCCTCAAATTGTTATGGCCCGGAGAAATGCGTTTCTCTTTCTCTTTGCTCTGAGAAATAAAAATTTAATGCAGACTACCTCAGACAATTTTCATATAGCTTATCTTTGAATGTTATAAGCAAATACATTAGGATAATTTAGCCATCTTACTTTTTTGGCAAAATAATCATTGAGTAGCAATTCTGTGATAAGCACTCTATAAAACTAATAAGTATAGTGGGGCCTATAAAATATCTAACAAATAGCAATTCCTGCTTTTAAGGAGCCACTAAATTAGGTATAGTAACAACCATCTATGGAAAATTGAAACGACAAAATTAGATAACTGTCTAATGGGTACTACAGATGCAAAATGCTGTACACCTTCAAAGAGCAATTTAGTGTATCTTAATGGTCACATCAACTTCACAAAGGGGTTCATTGTTGAACTAGTCTTGAATTAGCTAAGCAGTGGAGAGTGGTGCAAGTATTCCAACCAAATGGAAAATATAAAGTGACAGATAATGAAATAGTAATGTTTAAGGAATAGTAAATACAGTAACCTTAATTAACTTAGGAATTTAAAGATGAGATTAGTGGATGATGAAATTAGAAAAGATTGTTGAAATGAATGGATGCCAGGCTAACTATTCAGGTAAGGCTACCTGATATGTGGAGCCTAGGGAAAAATTAAAATATGGAGATCTTTGTAAAAAAAAATAGTAAGATTTTCAAGATGGTGACAACAGATTATCAAACCAAACATGGAGCCCTTCTAAGCACAAATCCCTGTGACTGCATAGTTCACGCATCTATAAGATGGCTGTGTAAGGAGTTTAATCTTCATTTAAAAGTCAGTGGAGCCTGGGTGGCTCAGTTGTTGAGCGTCTGCCTTCAGCTCAGGTCATGATCCCAGGATCCTGGGATCGAGCCCCGCATTGGGCTCCCTGCTCGGTGGGAAGCCTGCTTCTCCCTCTCCCCCTCCCCCTGCTTGTGTTCCCTCTCTCGCTGTGTCTCTCTCTGTCAAATAAATAAGTGAAATCTTAAAAAAAAAAAGTCAACAGAAGTGTTAATATCTCTTTGAGATCTAATTTTAATTCTCCTTTGTTTGTTGCAACACTAGTCACAACAGCCAAGATGTGGAAACAAGTGAAAAGTCCATCAATGATTAATGGATAAAGAAAATGTATATACATACAATGGAATACCATTCAGCCTTAAAAAAGAAGGAAATCTCTGCAATATGCAACCACATGGATGAATCTTGAGGTTGTTACGCTAAATGAAATAAGCTAGTCACAGAAGGACAAATAATTCATGGGCCCACTATATGAGGTATCTAAAATAGTCAATTTATAGAATCAAAGAGTAGAATGATGGTTGCCAAGAGCTGGGGTACGGGGAGGAGGAAATGGGCGGCTAATAATTAATGTGCACAAAATTTCAGTCAAGCAAAATGAACAAGCTCTAGAAATCTGCTGTATAATGTGCTTTTAATCAACAATAATAAATTGTACATTTAAAACTTTAAGAAGCTAGATCTCATGTTAGGTGTTCTTTCCACATAAATCAAGAAAATGTAGCATTGGCACATTAAATGAATTAATAAGTGAATAAATAAAAGGCTATGCGGAAGTTCTGAAGAGATTTTGTTAGAAAGAGAACATGATGGAAACAACGACTTGGTGGCAAGTTGCAGCTGAATTATAGAAGGGCAAGAGAAACTTGAGATAGTTGGGAAGTAAATACAGTATTCCAGAAATGTATACCCAAGAGCCTGGTCCTTGACAGAAAAAGAAGTAAAGCATTTCCAAGAAGTAAAATTTGACTAGGCTTGTGAATGGTTAGAAAAGGGGATGAGGGAGGTTGAGGAGTAAAATGTCATGAAAGGATTTCAAACACACTTGTCTGAGAGGATGGCTTGAAAAAGTCCTGGGATTTAAATCATTTATATTTTAGGTAAGCTTAATTGAGTGATGGCAGGGGAGCCAAGTGGAGACAGCCAGTAGTCAACAATGAATAAATTAAGGACTGGCGTGTAGGAGATAAATTGGTGTGTGAGATTTGCAAGATGACAGAAACAATGCAGTAGGCTAATATTTAAGGATACTATCACTGATGTAACATTTCATTCTTGAAGATCCTAGTAGTCAATGATTAACCTATTTTATTTGCTGATGTCACATTTCTCCTCTAAAGAGTCAACAATTTCTTGACAGACCAATGATTGAAACTTCAAGGGAAAAAATAGTTGTATGTGTAAAAACATTAATAAATTGTAATTATTTAATCCACGGTCAAGATACCATCCTAAGTCTCTTTACCTGTCTTATCTCTTTTAATATTCTCAACATCCTGATTAGATATGGGCACTATTTTGATTCCTATTGTAAAGATTAAGAAACTGAAGCATAGGTAAGCTAAGTTTATTGATTATTTAAAGACTATTTACTGAGTGATTATCTTGTACCACTCACTGTTCCAGGTACTAGATATGCAGTAATAAATAAGACTGTCAGTGACCTTATTATTGCAAGTTTATAAGAAAATATCAGTAATAATAAGTTATATGAAGACAATAAAAAGATGAAAGGATGATATAATAGAAAAAAATTGGATACTTTAGTGGTTAGGAAAATAACTTGCCCCAAGTTATATAGTTAATTAATGTAAACTAGGGTTTGAACTCAGTTCCATGAGGCATAAGAGTAGAAATTTTTTGCCTCCCTTTTTTACTGTTGCTTTGCCAGCATATCACTTAAATATTTGTTGGATAAAATGAGTAATAGCTAATATTTATTGATGGCATGTTATTCATTGTACCATATTATTTCCACAATATTTAAAAAAATATTTATCAGGTTAATATTATTATTCTTGTTTTACGGATTTTGAATCTGAGGTTTACTCACTAAAATAAAAATGGTTTGAGTTTACACTGTGGCTCTGTAGGGGTGGATATTTGAATAGCTGTCCACAAAAGTCTGAAAATAGGAATATCTCACTGATGAGCATCTGCAGTGAACCTCTTTAGTCCCCATTACATTTGGGGATATTGCCACTGTGTGAGTCTTGATGGGAGGATGTGGGAAAAATCCAGATTCTTCTCTCCTAGAATCTGGATGCTTGTTTAAAGTAGTCCCCAGGACCAGTGCCCTGAGAAGACAAATTCCATACTTCCTGAATACATTAATCTAACAGTCAATGAAAAAAGAAATTACAAAACTGTTAAATACCTAAATCTAAAGTTACCACCCATGTCATAGCACAGATTAAGTAAAAATATTTTTTTCTGTTTCAAATGGGATTTTGCTAAAGGTGTAGCATTAAATTGTGAATGATTTTTGAGTTAGATGATGCCTATGCATGCCTCAAAAACTTGGATGTAATTTGGATGTTGGGCTCATTCTGGCTCTTGTGATATGGAATAACAATGGATAAAACCTAATGTAACTTGTTCTGGTGATTAAGTTGCAGAAATGGAGTTGTAGAAATTTCAAATTGTACTTTGTTTTCTCTGTTCTAGATATTTAAAATGTTGGCCTATTTATAATAAAAATTGAATGGAATATGCAACTCTCAAAACCAGTATGATTTCCATTTCTGAATAATATAAAACTTTTTCATTTTATCATGAGATGTAATATACATGGTCTGATGTCTTAGCAGTGATTATCGTTATATCTTATATAATCTAAGCAAAGTTAGAAAATCTGTTGACATTTCAGCCTACAGTCAGGAAGTGCTTCAAGGTTGGTTGGAGATAAATCATCTTTAAGTGCAAGGATCAGTTGATGGTAACAAAATGCCTTATCTTCCATATTATTGTGAACCCCTCATTAAGCATGCTGTGAGGAAAGACTACAAATCTAACAAGCCAGGATAGATCAGTATGCTGTTCCACATCAATTTGTATAGTAATTTGGTTTACTGCAACACTGAAGATATCTATCAGTTGTTTTCTAAGAGGAAATGCACCAAAATATTCTTTTGATTTTCTTTTGACTTAAAAATAAATTTCCCATTTTCCCATAACACAATGAATGTATTTATTCTCCACATTCCAAAAATTTTCATAGAGATGATACACTGAAAAAGAGTCTAATGCATTCTCTTTGATTTGTATCAGAAGATAGCTCACAGATGGCTTCCCCAGCCTATGACTTATTCAGCTTCTTCCATGGTGCTGGTAACTCTCAAAACTAATTCAATACATGTCTGTTGAATTCTTTAAGTGCCACATTTAGTTGTTGGCACTGGGAATACAGTGGCGCACAAAACTGATTACCGTTTCTGTTCTCATGGAGATTCCTTGTCAGGGAAAATCCATAGCCAAAGTAATTTTTCTATTCACATCAAATTCTTACATACTTGGGGCGCCTGGGTGGCTCAGTTGTTAAGCGTCTGCCTTTGGCTCAGGTCATGATCTCAGGGTCCTGGAATAGAGCCCCGCGTTGGGCTTTCTGCTCAGTGGGGAAGGCTGCTTCTCCTGCTTGTGTTCCCTCTCTCGCTGTGTCTCTCTCTGTCAAATAAATAAAAATCTTTACAAAAACTAATGATGTAATGTATGGTGATTAACATAACAATAAAATTTTAAAAAAATCTTTAAAAAAATTCTTACATACCTTCTACTTACTTTAATTTCTCAAGTGGCCTATTGATTTTTTTCAAGTCCTAAGACTAGATACAAACATATTTGAAGTCTGTTGCAAGTGAACTAGTAAGTTCAAAGCAACAAATGTAAATAGAAATGAGCAATGATGAAAGATAGGTAATTAATCTCACTCAGTCAAACATCCAAAGATGAACCAGAATCTATTTAAAATATGGAGTCAGCTTTTCACTTTATTTTACCTGGATAAAAATTCAAAGAAAAAAAAAACCCTATTCACTAACATGCTTATTTATGGTTCTAGGACAAGACTAGGTGGAACCAAGGTAATCTATCACCTTATTTTTATGGCCTGTGATCACTGCATTTTTTATGATTCTCTTCTTTCATGATTTCTATCATATTGCAACTCAGGAAACTGTAAATGATAAATGATAGTATCCACAATTAAGCCATTAAGCAACATAGTCTTATCATAATATAAAGATATATTACAAAGCAAGTTCCAAGTAAAAAAGTTGTGGAAGTTCATTTTTCAATACTTTTTTGTTGCAATTATGCAAAGACCCCTTCTTGACCTAATTCTAAGCTTATACTTAATGACAGTCACCATTTACAATGGTTCTTGAATGTGATTCAGTTTCATTGTGTTCCTATCATCTGCTTCTCAGAGATTTTCAATTATTTTTAAATATCTTATAAATGCAACCAAATTTATGTTTGATTTCTAAAATTTAAAGATAACATCTCCTAATGCTTTATAAGCACTTTAAAATATTTTGAGAACACCATTATATCATTAACTTGGGAATAAAAGGGAAAATAGTTTTGTTTTGTTTATTTCATTCCTTTTTTATGAATTTTATTTTATTATGTTATGTTAATCACCATACATTACATCATTAGTTTTTGATGTAGTGTTCCATGATTCATTGTTTGCATATAATACCCAGTGCTCCATTCAATACGTGCCCTCTTTAATATCCATTTTCATTCCTAATGTGTATTTTTGTACATGAGTTTTCACATTTTCTAAGCAGATTTTATTTGGTATTGCATTCACGAAGTCCTCATTGATGAAGTGATCCAAAGATATTTTATGAGCATCTACTATGAGCTAGTAAATGTTCTGATTTCTGAGGATTGAAATTGCAGTTTTTGATTTCACTAGGAGGGATGTAAAATAGGCAGTAAAGATAAATATGATAGAGGAAATACTAAAAGCAGCAAAAGCAGGTACAAGATGTATTTAACCCACTCTATATGTCCCTTTCTTTCATACCAGCATATTCTCAGCATCAACCATAACCAATCTGATTTGTGCAGATTTATCAATCACTTGGCAAAGAGCATACCCTTTGGATGAAGTGTGTACTTTCTACTGTAATGTCACGATAACCGATACCATCCAAAATATATGTCTTCATATATATGTATAATACAAATTACGTAAAGATGAGTGCATTGTTATGTTAGTGGGTATATATGTATATATATTCACACACACACATGCACACATATATACAGTTGGCCTTTGAACAACATGGGTTTGAAGTGTGCAGGTCCACTTACATGTAGATTTTTAATGATAAATACAGTACAGCATTATAAATGATTTTTCTCCTCCTTATGATATCCTTAATAACATTTTCTTTTCTCTAGCTTACTTTATTGTAAGAACACACTCTATGATACATATAATATACAAAAATGTGTTGATTGTTTATATTATTGGTAAGGCTTCTGTCAGCAGTAGGTTATTAGTCATTAAGTCTTGCAAACTTAAAAGTTATACACAGATTTTTCACTGCACGGGCCTTGGCAGCCTTAACCTCCACATTGTTCAAGGGTCAACTACATATATATATCTGTAATATATCTTTATATATATCACACAGACCTATATACATATACAAAACATATTTATGTGTACATATGTATACACATGTATATATACCTATGTCCTATCTATCTAGAGAGAGAGAGGAACTGGATTAAGTCCAATGTTCAAAGGATTTCAATTTTTAGATTATAGTGTTTTTGACCTTCATGGATTTGCCTCTACTGAACTGAGGTTTTGTCATTTTACCCTGAGATTGCTTTGAGGCACATGTTCATCAGAATTCATGTAAAGCTTAAAATTTATGTTTTTATTTATTGCAATGATGTTTTGAAGGATACTATCTCCCACATCACATAGGGTCTTCTTTTTAAAAAATGCTGTAGGGATGAGAATGGGAGATTATTCTCATGAACCAAGGGGATGCTCTTAATCTTTTAAGTGCAGTGATTTTTGAAATGTTATTTTTACCATTACTTTAGCCACCAGGAAATTAAGAAAAAAATTGTTACTTCACTTTTTCATGAGCTTTGTTTTTTTCCTAATATTCTCTTTTCTTAAGTATTGTGTTAAGTATTCTTTTATGCATTAAACATAATACAAAACACAAAAGTGTATTTCATGTGCATTTTCTCTATTGAGGTTTTATGAACAAATTGCGATTTTAGCATACAAAAATGTAAATGATACACTGTTTTATTATTTTGTTACATATTTATTTTGATGTTTTTTTATCTTGATGGTTTTTCATTTTAGCATGAAATAGCCTAAATTTTTCCTGATATCATTTACATTTTCAATTTTAGTATTCTACTTTTATTATGATGGCATCTGGTATTCCGTATTTATAGCACTTGGCAATAGAATATTATTCATTTTTAGCTTGTTGACTATTTCCAGTAAAAATAATTTGGGCCTCCTGAGCCCAATCTTATTCTGCTGGTAGACACAGCAAACTTTCATGACAGAAACACAAGTTTAATTCATCAATATAAAAGAATAATATATCTGGTTTAAGGATCTAAAGAGACTCTGTGGTTCATATTACTGTGGAATAAAACAGAGAAGGAAACCAGAGCAGCTGAGTCCTTTTTCTAAAAGAATTTTGCTTTACCTCATGGAATTCTTTTCACTATCGATTGGTTCATCTTCACGGCATTGTTAGAACAACTTTCCTTCCTTTTGACTTATTTTTCACTTGCTCAGCACTTTTCAGTGGCTGTGCAATGTTTCACACTAATCAAGCCTACCTTTACTGGTTGAATCCAGTAATTCTTTGATATAAAAATAATACATTCAGAGAGCTTGGACTAGTTAGGAAAATGAGAAAACAGGGAAGAAAGGAGCAGTTATGTATGTTAAGAACTTTTCCCCATTCAGTTTACTGTTGGAAGAATTTAAGGAATGTGAAATGCCCTATGGATTATTGTTTAATAATAATGTGTTGGTCCAATGTAAGTTTACCAGCTCAAATGTTTAAATGGTTTCATTATATCTTGAATTTTGGTGGGTCCAGTTTCCATATAAGCAAGTTGTACTGTACCATCTCTTTTTAAATAATTACCAATAGTAAGAGAACCAGGTTTAATGTTGTGCATGCTGTGCTGAAAGGACATGTACAATATCTCTTATAATTATATTAACT
This sequence comes from Zalophus californianus, assembly GCF_009762305.2. Lineage (NCBI taxonomy): Eukaryota > Metazoa > Chordata > Mammalia > Carnivora > Otariidae > Zalophus > Zalophus californianus. The sequence goes on along the minus strand of NC_045598.1, from coordinate 140,925,525 downwards.
TTATTATTTACATCAGTAAATATATGCAATTAATTTGTGCTGCAGATGTGAAATGTCACTCAAAAGTGTAAGAATAATATCTTATTTGAGCTTTAGTGATATCAGAGACATTTTGAAGGATGTTTATATTTGATGATGCATATTATGTAATTTATTCTTAAAGTAGGAAATTTTGAAAAAACAGGTTTGGTGTGCATCTGCACTTGTACTAAAATTAAAAAAATATCAGTGGTTCTTTTAAGAGTGGCTTATAAAATATTGGTCCTTTTGACTACAATTTGATACCTCATGATTTGGAAAATAATGAGAAGTTACTTTTGACCAGAAAATGAAAAAAAAAAACAAATGAATACATTTATTTATAATGAAGACCTTCCTCATAACTAAGAAAAATAATGACAAAGAGCAGATACTTGTAAAGTTCACCAATTCCATGATCTTGGATCAAACTTAAAATTGTTCTTTGGCTGATATATTGCTAGTTTACATAAAAATAGAAATTATAAAGTGTCTTTCTCTTTTTTGATAATAATTACCCAACAAACCCTTATTGAATACAATTTACAGATAGGATGATCAAAATACCTTTAAGTTGTAGTATTTCATAAATTTAAAACAACAGATACAATCACACAATTTGTTTTGTTTTGGATTGAATTTGCCTCAAATTATTAAGTTAATAAAGTTAATATAACAGTGGTATCCAATTATCAATAGAATTTCTTTATTTTTGAAGGAATTGTTAAAACAGCATGGGTGAGGAGAATGTTAAAGCTCTAAATTTAAAATAAATTTAACTATACAAACATTTATTGTAAATAAATTGTTTAAAGCATGGATATAAAAACTAGTCAAAGAGATGCATTTTCCTGTGTAAAACAGGAGATTTATATTTCCCAAGAGTTAAGAATTTTGGCCACATGCACATGATATAAATACCTAATAAATAGTAAAAATAAAAGAAATTCTATATTGATAACAACATAAAACATTTCATCAATAATTCGACCGCAAACTTTCATTTACCCGTTTTATCTTGTAGGTAGCTTTCTCGATGTAGCTTTCTAGATGCTATTGAAAAGTTACAAGATCTTACTTTGAAGATTCATCATGGTGAGTTTCTTGAAAAGTTTTGATGCCTAGGATTCTGACTTCTGAAATCACAGAAGTTTATTTAAAGATAAATTTTTAATGTCAAAAAGTAAAATGAAGTGACCTACATAGATAGCTGTGAAACTTCAGGCAAAACAGTAAGTCCAATACTTTGGTTAACAAAAATAAGAAATTTTAATAGACTAAAAGGGTAGTTATAATCAGTCATTGAAACAGCATGCTTGATAGCTTTTAAAGACTTGCATGAGTGAATGAATTAATAAATTTTTAGAGATTTATATAGTTGCTGTTTAAATAAGTTAAATTTGAAAGCTTAAATGAACACTTTTTTATAATACATAGATTTTTTTTTAACCTTACTGATAAAAACTGACATCTGATTGGCTATGGGAGCTCATCTGGAATCAAAGGATTAATATATTTGTTGGCCAAACACTGTATTGATTTCTAACTGAAAGGCATCAGGAAGGTTTTAGAACACATTTCAGAGTCAAATACAAATTTTCTGATTCCTTCCACATATTGATTACAGAAGCCCTATCTCCTTGGATTTTAAGGATTTTTTAATTTTTTAAAAAAATTTTTTGGTAGCTCCCTTGTAGTTACACCCATTCTCATCACAACCCAAAACAGTTCATACCAATTTTCTAGGATAAGGGTTATTAACTTCGTGTCAGTAAATTCCCCTATAAGAAATACACAGGTTTGTATATACCCATTTTTTTTTTTTGGCAAGAAGCTATCATTTCATTTTCTGAACTACTAACTATTCTAATAAGGCTAAAAAGTGAGTTTATTTTGGCCTAGGTATTTATCTGGGGAATGGTGCTGGAATTTGGATGATCCAGGATGAGAGAAATGGTCTCACATTTCCCCAGAAAGAAAAATAAGTGATCAAGTGTGGTTTTCGCTTTTAAATATCCTAAGTGCAAGTCTTACGGGGAAAAAAAAAGTCAACATAATTACAAAAAGATTTACACTTATTTGACATAGGCATGATTTTTAAAAACAAATGATGGGCCCCCTGGGTGGCTCAGTCAGTTTAGCGTCTACTTTGGGCTCAGGTCATGATCCAGGGTCCTGGGATCCAGCCCAGCATCCTGCTCCCTGGTCAGTAGGGAGTCTGCTTACCCCTCTCCCTCTGCTGCTCCCCCTGCTTATGCTCTTTCTCTTTCTCTCTCTGTCAAATAAATAAAATCTTTAAAAAAATAAAATAAAAAATAAATAAAAACATGTGATTATCTTAAAACTAAAGGCTCTTTTTAAAAAGGAATTCTACAGGTATAATTTTCTTTCATATCTAGAAGAAGTTCAGTTATATTTTGCTTTATTATTTTCCCGGATAAAATTATGGTCAATTACTGCTTATTGGCTAAATGATATTTTAAATCGTTTTTAAAGCTACCGGGAAAGCTAATTATTTTCAACACAGAAATTCCTTATTTGAAATGGTTCGTATTACTTGCTAACAGTTACTTAACCTAGTTCGTTGGTAGTGACAGACATCAAAAGAACATTTTTCATTACATTTATTGTTGGGTTAAAGTTCAACATGGAACTTCTTTTTTCTTTAGAGACCAAATAAGTGAATAACTATTTTAGTATTGAAAGCCATTTAGAGAAAATTTAAGCTGCTTCCAGTATTTAATTCAAACCTGATTTCCCAAATTTAGCACTTGTGTTCCCCAAATTTAACTGAATATTTTTGCCCTCCATTATCAGTCTTGGTGTATAGTAGGTAGAAGTTGGAGTACAACAAACTTTACAGTAGTTTCTATTAGAACAGTTTTGGCTGAGATTAAATAGGAGAAACTTGGAACTTCAATGTGTCGAATTTTTTCATAGCAATTTAATCCAAAGAATTTTGAATAGATTCTAATTTTCATTTGGGACTCCTTCAGACTTCATTTCTGTAAAGAAGTATGTAATTATTTCTTTGATCCAACCTTATGAAGCCATCCTTTGAGAAAGGAATCTTGACTTTAAATGACAGGTAAAAGGGAAAGCTAGAAATTTAGAGATATACAGTATTTTTTATTGTAAGATTATCAAACAATAACTTGGGAGACTTCTTTGGGACGAGGATGGGATTTTATTATTATTTTTATATTAGATGGTGTTTTCCTACTTGTCATTAAAAAGAAAGACCAGAAGATTCCACATTTACTCTTAAAGAATTTTAGGCTGTAATAAAGTATGTGCTATTTCATTAAAGTTGAAGTTTGTCATTACTCATTAGTCATTTTCACTGGTGAAGCCTCACATCACTCAGTCTAATTAATACCTTTGTAATCCCCTGTGTAAGTGTACAAGACCTTTAGACTTAAAATGATCCAATTCTCAGTAATAAAAAGCTTGTAGAAATTACTCAATACTCAACTTACAGCTCCTTTAAGTGCAAGGGGACACGTTATTGTCCATCATTTAGATAAAGATCCATGTAACTATGAAATACAACTGAAACAATTACACTTTTAAAATATGATTCTGCTAGAATTCATTACAATATTCTGATTCTTTATCATGTGCTATTCAACCACATTTATTGATATTGGGATGACCTCATTAATTATAGTGACAGAGTAATGGATAAGCGTTGTATTACACCATCATTCATGGCTAAGTATCATTTTCAATCCCTTTAACACTGAGTATTAGAATAACATAAGGATTAAAAGCTGAACACTAGCATAATTGTCATGATTTTTTATCTAAATCCTTTCAATCTGAAGAAGAAAATGTTTGGACCTATAGTGTCTTGGTACAGTAATCTACCTGGGATTTTGAAATCACTGAATCTGAATCATCCCTCCTCACGTGTCAAGGAGTAGAATGTTTCTATTTAAGCTTTAGAGTAAAAGTAACCATCCATTCCTGCTGAGGGGGAAAAAAATGTTTTCAGCATATATAAAAGATTATTTCCAAATGCAGATATGCAGCAGACTAAAATATTTAACTAGGTTAGAGAATTATGTTATGTCCTAAATCTACATGAACTGTGAGTATATAATTATGATAATGATCGCTTTAGCTAACCGTTCTATAAAATGTTTACAAATGCAGAAATAGGTGATCATTTATTTTTATTTTTGACAGATGCATAAAATTGTTCTAAATTTTTATTTATATTAAAAACATATTTATCTGCTTTTCATTATTTTAAAGTAAAAAACCCCTCATAATTATTATTGCATTCTTTTTGTTTTAAGATTTTATTTATTAATTTGAGAGAGAGCATGCAGGAGCCTGGGGGAGGGGAAGGGGGAGAGGGAGAGACAGACTCCTCACCGAGCAGGGAGCCCAAGGAGGGGCTTGCTTGATCCCGGAACCCTGAGATCATGATCTGAGTCAAAGACAGATGCTTAAGCTTAACTAACTGAGCCACCCAGGTGCCCCATCATTTCATTCTTTATAAAAAGTGTTATAAACATTAGGGGCACCTGGGTGGCACAACCCATTAAGCATCTGACTCTTGGTTTTGGGTCAGGTCTGGATCTTGGGGTCATGATCTGAGGGTCATGAGATCCAGCCCCTTGTAGGGCTCCACACTCAGCAGGACTGCTTGGGATTCCCTCCCCCTCTCCTTCTGCCCCTCCCACTTGGGCTCATTCTCTCTCTCTCAAAATAAATAAATAAATCTTTAAAAAACAGTGTCAGAAACATTAATGAGCCATTTTGAAAACTAACAAATGTTCACGAAATTTTAGATTTGTTTGAAATGTAAACCCATGGGGTTTTGTAAGCCTGTAAGGGAGGAAGCAAAGTAGTGGTTGTTTCTTTTGAATTATCATAGTACATTGACTTTCTAAACTCCAATAATAGTTAAATCTTCAAAAAATACCTGGAAATTTAAGCAGAAAGAAATACATTTGTTCCATTCATTCTTCCAGAAAGTGTGAAAGTAGAAATTTAAATTTAGATCTGACTGGCCTAGGCCTGAGCAGTTAGCATGATGCCTGGTGCACAGTAGCCCTTCAATAAATGATGAGTCTTTGTGATTTCCTTTCCTTTCCGTCTTTGAGTTTTGTCTACTCAGAGACAGAACAGAGATTACTTAAAAATAGTTGAAACTGTTTTAGTTCGCTATCCAAATGTAGGTACGTGATAAAATTTAGTTATATTAATTCATTATCAATGGCCCTGGTTAAATAACAAATGGTTATTTTTGTACCTACAATATCCCAGGCTCAATAAATGCTTACTGACTTTTAAAATTTGGGTTAACACACATACATATGCTCATGCATATATATTTGTGTGTTTGTGTATTTCTACCCATCATCTACCCTTTCTACTCTTCCAGCTGCAGTTTATGTTCCATTATTAATACTACTTTCTTTTCACCGAATACTTGTCATAAGCCTACTTTCTCAGTACTGAATACTATCCTCTGTTTTTTTCCTAAACTTTTTTGTGACATAGTGATATCCAGCTCTCTTCACATAACAAGATTCTGAAACACCCACCAAAAGGCAATCATAAAACAAAAGGCCTACATTAGGTAAAAAATTCATCATGTCCCCTCTCTTAGGAATCATAATCCTTTATACTCCTCATCAAACCTCCTGTAAAACACTTTCATGTAAAAAATTAATATGGGAAGGTGAAACATTATGGTGGACATTAATACCCAAATTTTTGATCCTGGGTAAACTTTAAAAATTTCATTGTTTTGACACTGGTGAGAAGATCAGTTAGGAAGAAGGTACATCAGTCCATGAGAGAAGGATGAGGCACTGAAGAGCAGCAATACAAATAATAATGGAGTGCTGCTAACTCAGACCAAAACAAACCCCAAGAAATGAAAACTGCCTCTTACCCCAGTCTTTAAAAGTCTTACCCTCTTGCCTTTTTCCAGCAGCATTAAGTTCAGACTTCAGTTCTCACTCCTTTCCCCTATTGCAATAGCCTTGAATAAAGTCTTCCTGGTCTGTTCAAGTTTGTCCAGTGCAAGTTTTGCTTTGGCAGGCCATTGTACAAGTCCTTCCACTGGGGAAGAGTTACCTGGGGTTGGGTGTGTATTTCTGGGGATTTGCTTCTGTGGGCTTACGACTTATGCATCTTTATGGATGATATAGTCAGAGAGGGTTACTGGGGCTAGAAACCACAGCTACTAAAGAGCAATTTTGTGAAGTAAAACACTGATGATCACTGAAAGAGAACTTGGCAGCTGGTATCCAAATTCCCCAGACATTTTTGTGGTCAGTATCATTTGAAGACTAAGACTTGCTATAGCAACAATTGCAAAGTACAGATTAAATGGTTTATCTTGACAAAATGATAATTTTATCCCTATGATTACACCTTACTTTTTTTGTTTGTTTTGTTTTGTTTGTGTTCGTTTACATTTTTGCATGCATAATAATTTTTGTATTGTCTCTTTTAGCTATGGCATGAACTCTCTTGACTACTGGTTTGTCTCTCCATTGCAGCAACTTTCTTGGACAATGCTAATGCTTGTCAACTCAGGTCTATGGGATTCAATTCTTTACACCTATACTATGGCATATGGTAAGGATGAGCTTTCCTGGGTTAGCCCCTGTATTTGTTATCTATTATTGAATAGCAAATTATCACAAGCTTAGTAGCTTCACACAACATATATTTATCTAATAGTTACTACAGGTAGGGGTTCCAGTCATGGCTTAGCTGGGTCTATATCTTCAGGATCTTTCATAAAGATGAAATCAAGTGTTGACCAAGATTGAGTCTCATCTGAAGGCCAGACTGAGGAAGAATAGCTGTCAAGCCTTCATTCATGGCTGTGAAAAGAATTGCAGTTTCTCAAGGGCCACTGGAATGAGGGTGTCAGTTTCTAGTAGTCTATTGGCTTGAGGACACACTCCAGTGTGGACACCACCCAGTGTGAGCCTCCTTAGCTTGATGACTTACTTTATCAATGACAGCAAGCAAGAGAGTAGCTTCAGGTTTAAAGGTCTCAAAGTAAAGACAATGTTTCTTAAAATATCTTTAATATGTGGTACTGTAATTAGCTTCCTTATCACTGTAATTATGACAATATTACCTAATTCATAGAATTGTTGTTAGGAAAAAATGAGGCAATATAAAATACTAAAATACTAGATGAATATATGGATGTGATTATTGCCATTAGCCACCATTTCTGATGAGAAAATATTTTAAGGCAAGGATAGAAGGACAGTGTGTGGATAAACATAGGAAATTAATACCAAAGAGGTAAAATGCATCTTCAGGTTATCTATGTATGTTTTGAGATATGTCTAAGAATTTGTTTTTATTCAGGTACGGTGATGCCGACAAATCAGGAGACAACAATCTTTGAAAAGATAGTTTGTTGCTCATAGTTCCCAAGAGAAGCGGGTGTGCCTCATGACACAGGTTCACATGGTCAAGCACCAAAGTAGGTCAGGAGGCAAAAGGCAAAGTATGGACAGCAGTCTTTCTGTGGGTTTCTCTAGAATGAATGGATGAGGGTGAGTGAGCTGAGAAGGTTTAACATTGGACAGTTTCAAGAATTTCAGCAAACTCTGGGTTGTAGGGATTATCCCTGTTTGTCCAGTACCTGACCGTGGGATGATTTAGGCCAGGGGGATAGTGTTCTACACTGCAGGAGCCTGATAAAAAGGGGTAGGTTGGGGTATGGACTCAGGATTAGCTAATTTGCATATCAAACACTGACTCACAGGCAAGTTGTTTGTGATGTCTATGAATTCTCTAACCTGGGAGGTTAAGTCCCACTAGATGTGTTTTGCTCTAAGATGTCAAGGAACCATAAAATATAAAAATTAAAAAAAACATGATTACTACACCCTTTTATTCATATGCTGTTCTCAAAACTTTGGTGATTTAATTTTAATGCAATGATATAAAGGATTTATATTCAGTTGATGAGAATAGCAAAGTGATTTAAACATGGAAGTCTAACTGCCTGGGTTTGAATGCTAGTTTCACCACCCTCACCCCTAAAAGTCAGTGTCCCTGTTTGTATAATGGAGATAAAAATAGTTTTTACTTGATATATGTTTTAACATATTTTAACATTAAATATGATAATGTGTATAAACTAGTTAGCCCAGGATCTGGTACATCACGAATCTTCAGTAGATACTAATTATTATCTTATTACCCCTAATAATTTTGTAATTTCAAAGCCCTAGGACAGCTGTTGGAATCTTTCCACATTCGTATTTTTCCTTCTTGGCACAGAACACTATAAATAAAAAGTAGAATGGGATTTTACTTAGAAAAAAATCAGAAAGGGAAAGTAAAAATAGAAATTAAAAAGTTAGTATAAGAAGTGTTGTGGGCAAAACTGAGAGAAAAGGACAGAAGTTGGGCGGATGAATGTGGATGGCCACTTTGTCTGGGACTTCCTTATGCACCTTGCCTACTCATCTTTCTCCCCACAGAGTTTGGGACCCTGCTTCCCATTGTATGTCTCCCTCCATCTCTTAATCCTAGTTGTATGTCTCCTTCCCGATGTGTGAATCCCATAGATTCTCAGCTCCTTCATGATATCCAGGCTGAGGACAGATGTGAAAATCAGGATAATCATACTCTGCATCTCTAATTAGCATGTTAACAGTAGCAATTAACAGTGCTGAAGGCAGGAAATATCGTAAAATGTTGATCTGCTCTGTTCTGGTGATGGATAAGACTTAGTTTTTAAATGAGACTCAGTTTTTTTGTGTTTTGGTTTTCAGTGGGTTTAGTAAATCTGGTGAGGGCATTTTGTTCTTTCCCTCTGTTGTAGTTTCCACTCTTTGAGGATGAGCAGAGCGCTGGATTCCTTAAGCTTCTGCATCCAGAATGCCAAGAGCATTTCGATCAATTTGTCATTTGATTTCCACTGAAACCATTAAAAATGAGAAAGGTTTAGTCCCTAATTGTCACTGCACTTATGGATACATTTTTAGGTAACTGGGCATTAGGACCTTTTGCCCTTAAACCTCTTTTCTTTCCCCTACTGCTTCAAGCCATTTTAAACACAGTCACACTTAAACACATAGACCCTCTAACAGAGACTCACACTGTCTTCAGCTTTATTCCTTTTTATAATCGCTTTTTTATTTTCTCCTCCCTGTCCCAGGGCCTCATTCATACCCAGATGGTATTGTGAATGAGGTGTGTGGTTGGGAAAAAGGAAAAAGAACTGTGACCGCCTGCTGGATAGACTTTTTACCTGCTGCTCTTCTGATTATTTGTGCTGGGATGAGGCAGCTCTTAAAAAGATCTAAGATTAAGGCTGTTCAGAGGGAAACTGAACTGGGTGTCTAGACAACACAGGAGAGAATCGATGAATTACCAACTGAACCTACCTCACCTCAGCAGCATATTTAGAAACTCCTGTCTTTCAAAATTTATTGTATCAGGCAAGTCTTTGTCTTCATCTGTCACAGTAGAGCAGAAAGCCAATTGAGATTTTTGATCCTAGAGATGGTATCTTCATGGGCTTTCTATCATATATTTGTTGGCAACCTCCTGTTGTGCAATTTCCTCTCACTCCAGAGATTTCTGTGGTTATTATTTAGGAAGAGAAAAAAATGTTTTGAAAAATGAAACACACCTTCACTATCCCAGCTGCCTTTCTGGTAGTAGGAGAGAAAAAGACCGGGCAAAACTGCTATCAAGGGAGGACAGCAAGAGGTAACAGGTGAACACCGGTCAGGGTGGGCAGAGGTACTATTTGCGGAGTGAGCCTGCAGCAAGGCTGACTTGCACCCACCCCCGTCACATAAATCCTAGATCAAAATGTCAACCACCCCTCTGCCCACACAAGGCACTGAAATTTTAGTACGTGTTCAATGCTCTTGGTCCTTCCCATTCTTACATAACAATTACGTGGCATCTGCATTACACTTCCAAAGCACATTTCTGATAATAACATTCACTCTACGGCACGCAAACTTTCAAAAAGTGTACATTCTCTAACAAACCATCTGAACTCCTTAGTTTAACACCGAAGATCCAACCGTAATTCACATTAACACATTCCTTACTTGTTTCCTTGATGCTTCTCTCTGTTCTATGTTTTCTCTCCTTTCTCTTCATGTTTTTTATTGTTCTCTCTTTGAGGCTTAAAATACGTTCTTTTGATTTTTTCATATATGAATCTATTTAAGCCACGTAAAATGAAGCGACAGAAGCTATTTTTAGTTCCATTTTATAGATAAGAAAACTGATATTTCACAAGTTTAATACATTGTCCAACATAATTCCAAAATGAAGTTTTCACCAGCATTCCTAGTAGTTATTTATAAGTGTACCCTTAAGAACCACATTTAAGGCTGATACTTAGGAGGTAGTTGGATATACATCTCTTGATTTCAAGGGGAATGCCTGAGCTACAAATACAAACTCTGGAGCTAACCATGGAAAAGGAAGACGTCAAATATAATTAAGGAAGTTATAAAATAAAGGATATTTTAGATCCAGAGGAAATACTGCCCAGGTGTCAGAATGTTGCTTTTTTAAATTTTGGATCTACTTCTTAACCATTAGTGCAACCTCTTATATGGTACTTACTTCACTAAAAATTAAATTGTGAGAGACAGCACATTATAATTGTTAAAAACATAAGTTTCAAACTCTACCACTATGTGAAGGTGAACAAGTCACTAAAATTTTCTAAATATTATTTTTCTCATCCACAAAGTAAAAAAATATTTATAGCTACATCAGAAGGTTATTTTGAATTTTTATACATATTAATGTTTGAAAAAATATTTAGTGAATTTATGGCATCTAGTAGGTCTTGTATGTTTTAGACTTTTGATGCTTTCTAAAATTCAGTTGGTAATAGTACCTTCCCCATACTCTTAAGAAAAAGAAGAAGATAACAGGAGAGGAAGAAAAGGGGAGTATGTCAGAGGGGGAGACGAACCATGAGAGATGATGGACTCTGAAAAACAAACTGAGGGTTCTAGAGGGGAGGGGGGTAGGGGGATGGGTTAGCCTGGTGATGGGTATTGAGGAGGGCACGTTCTGCATGGAGCACTGGGTGTTATGAACAAACAATGAATCATGGAACACTGCACCAAAAACAAATGATGTAATATATGGTGATTAACATAACAATAAAAAATTAAAAAAAAAAAGTAATATCAAATGATAGTAATCAGAACAGTTTGCTTGTGGCATAGGGAATGATTAGAAGGGCTTGAGGGAACTTTCAGGGTGATGAATATTTTCTGTATCTTGATTGAGTAGAGGTTATATGTAAAAACATTTATCAAAACTCAGTGCATTGTAAAATTCTTTACTGTGCCTTTCACTACTTGCAATTTTTTTCTTTATTGAAAAAGTGATATTAAGTTCTGGGGGTGCAATGTACAACATGGTGAGCATAGTTAACAATACTCCATCATGTATTTGAAAGTTGTTAAGACAGTAGATGTTAAAAGTTCTCAAAAAAGAGTTCTAACTATGTGAGGCAATGGGTGTGTTAAATTTGTGATAATCATTTCATAGTATATACATATGTACAATCATTATATTGTACACAATAACCTTACAGAATGTTATATGTCAATTATATCAATAAAGCTGGGGGAAAAGAAGAGGGAAAAAAAAAAAAAAGAATTAAATGAGATAAAGCACATATAAGTACTAAATAAACTTTTTTTATAATACCTTTCATCCAGGTGATCATGCTATGCATAACAGATACATTTTTAATTTATTATATTCTTTTTTTTTAAGATTTTATTTATTTATTTGACAGAGAGAGACACAGCAAGAGAGGGAACACAAGCAGGGGAAGTGGGAGAGGGAGAAGCAGGCTTCCCGCTGAGCAGGGAGCCTGATGCAGGGCTCAATCCCAGGACCCTGGGACCATGACCTGAGCCGAAGGCAGACGCTTAACCATCTGAACCACCCAGGCGCCCCAATTTATTATATTCTTTTACATAAAAATGCATAGCTGTAGTTTTGTGTAAATGAATATTATTTTCTTGCTTCCAGATTTATTCTTTTTATAACTCCTGAAAGATATATATAATGACTTAAAAACAAAGCACACATTGTTTTTCAAAGCACGCATTTTTAATATCTTTTTACTTTGCAATGAACTTCAGTATATGTTTATTTTCTTGATTCTTTCAATGCAGTCACTCAGATATTGGAATGAAGTTTGTTCTAGTTGACGCATTATTCATTGAAAATGTCCAATATATGATAAAATATTGAATTTAAAATATTGTAGACCTTTGTTTTTCCTTTTATATATAACATTTTTTTTTAAATAAATATCTTTTCCCATAGTGGTCTCTATTGCTAGGTTACAGATCTGGTTACATTAAATTCCACCTTCTACAGACTTAATTTTGGTAGTTATAACAATCTTTTCCCAAATTGGATAAATGCTTAACTTCTAAGCACTTTGCATTTCTTCTCTGAGTGCCTTCAAAGTGCATTATCAATGTTTTTTATAGGTGGTGTATTTTGTCTTAATTGGAAAGCATTTTCCCTGCAAGGATTTTTTTTTTTTTTATCCAAACTGTGACTAAAGTCATTAGCTTAATGGCTCTTACTGGCCTTCCAACCACAAAACAATATCTCTTTACAACTGACAAGGGAAACTACTTAGTTGTCTAGAGACATCTATGAGTTTTCATTACTCAATACTAACCTAAATACATATTCTCTGAGTAAAACTCTAGGAAATTTGATTAGATTCCTGAACAGATAACATTGTAATCAAAGGCTGCCAAGAAATTCCTAGGAGATTTTCAAAGAAATACCTTGAAATGAACAGTATTATCAAGCAGTACAACTCAATGGATTGAGACCATAGAGTGCATAATTTCTTTGCAGTTTGAAAAGTATGAGCAGTTCTCACCTTCCCTAGGCATGATTGTCAGTGCAGGAATTGCCACTGTAAGGATATAGGAAGCCAGAGGGGAATTGAGAATATTGGAAATCTAGAGAAGAGAAAACTATGATTGCTGCTTTTGTCTACATCTTGGTCTTCCTTGGTAGAGTTAAGAGGCACATCTGATTCTGCAAATCTACCAGTATTTCTGAGAAACAGGGTAGCTGTTGGATTTAAGATATGAACTCCTCCAAAGTATCTGGTGTGGTAGTTCTAATACTCCACAGAGGGAATTAGTGGAGAAAAATTAGATTTGTGTGTTCAAGGCTCCATATCTACATTTTTCTTCCCCAAAATAGCTTTTGAAAATGTGAGTCATAAAGGGACTATGAAAGTTAATGATAAAACATCAGAAACAATAGAAAGTGGGGAGGGGTTTAGAATAATGGCAAATAAAATTGGATGGACACATATGGGTTCTCCTGATGCCAACACTTGGAGAGATAATGGAGTGTAATGGAAGGAACATAAGCATGAGGGAAAGAAACCTCTATTTTATTTTTGACTCTATCATTAAGCCAGCTGTGTGACACATTTAAATTTTTGTTCCACAGTGGCTTATCTAAAAATCAAGATGATTATTAAATGTAGTTCCAACAGTGCTCCTGGAACTTTCAGGATTAGAACGTATGATTCTGGGGAGATCAGAGTAGGTTAACATTCTGGAAATAGAGGTCACATTTTATTTTTCTACCTATAATATCCCCTTTTATAACTGTTATAACTCAAATGAGCAACAGTTTATTAAAGAACTCTTTTTCTAGTATTATAATGCCTTCCACAGTGGCATTCCTTTTTTTAACATAGTGCCTAGAATATACTAAATGCCAAAAAGACCACTCCATCCTTAAGATACATCACAGTTTAGAATTTAGTGCAAAATAAAATATGTGTACTCATTCCATATACCTTTATACAAAATGTGAAGTGAATTTTCAATCAATATAGCTTCTGCCAGATATTGAAGGAAGGAAAGATTTACTAAATTGGAAATTATAATATTAGTAATAATGATAATGGCAAGAAATAACAACAGTTGACATTTACACTTTTACAATATTCCAAACACTAAACTGTTTTATAACACTGTCTCACCTGTTTCTCAAAATAAACTTAAGTAGTTTATATATATGTGTGTGTGTGAGCATTATATATATGTGTGTATATATATATATATATATATATATATATACACACACACACACACACAGACATATATTTACATTTTTTATTTCTATTTCAGGAAACAGGCTTAGAGAAGTAAAATTCTTTCCCCAAGATTACACAGCTAAGAAGTGGTGATCCCAAAATATGAACCAGGGTATGTGTTTCCATATCAATGATGTCACCCATATTCCAACTTATCTAATCTACTGGCCTGGTTTAAACTGACACATCTTAATAAATAGGGAACTATTTAGTACTATATTACACATATATAAATTTTATTTCTCTTTTTATTACATATATAGAAATTTTCTAATTTAGAATTACCATACTTACTACCTCGAATTAAAACAAACAAATAAAGGAAGCCAAAGCCAGACTAAATTAATCTAGTGAAACTTGTAGCAAGTTTATATATATATATATATGTGTGTGAGCGCGTGTGTGTGTGTGTGTGTATTTTTTAAGGGAGTGGTCGGGGGTGCCGAGGGAGAGGAAGAAAAAGAATCCTAAGCAGGCTCCCCACTCAGCATGGAGCCCAACTCAGGCTTGATCCCACAACCCAGATACCATGACCTGAGCTGAAATCAGGAGGCTTAACTGACTGAACCACCTAGGCGTCCATTTATAGCTTTATTTTCAATCAGTGATTCTCCTCTGATAACATGGATTTTTATCTCCCTCTGAGATGAATTCAATGATTGAATTTTTGAAAGTAGTCTTTAGGTCTCTTGTAGATATTGGCATACTAAATGCCACTGCATAAAGCTACTGTATAGTTTCTGAACACTTACTACATGCTAAGTACTTTAAATATATAGTGTCATTTAATCTAACAAAAAGCTTAGGTGCTAAATATTCTTCTTCTTCTGAAGATTACTATACTGAGTCTCAGAGAAGAAAATTAAATTATGCAAGTTTGCCCAGTTGATAGAGAACTGAGGTACCTCAGATTCAAACTCATTAATTTTTATTTCTAAAGTTCATTTTCCTTTCTATATATGAAATATCTTTAAAAAACCTCATGCACATAGGGCTATAAGCAATTTATTAATTGAGTTGCGGTTAGTAAATACAAGACATATTTAATGGCCCCAATTTATGGTCAATTTTCATAGATGTTCCATAAGTGGTTGAAAGTGTCTGTCATATTGTTGCTAATGATCATGTTCATGTTGTTTATATATTATTATTATTACTATTCTTTTTTGAACCATTAGTTATGGAGAGCGTTGTTGATTGACAAAAATCAATACTCACAGAAACTAATACAGACATCTGTATTATCATCAAATGTTCCAACTTGTGTTGGTTTCACTACCAAATGTTTTGATTCATTTTTTATTTAGCCACATTGATATTGTTCGTACTAGATTATGAGCACCCATGACATAAGAAATACAATTATATGATTAGTTTTAAAAGCTACTTACATAGTATTCTGTGAAGATAAAGCATTTATCAATTTTTCTTAATTCTTCTTTTCTAACCTTTCTTGGTTGACAATTTCTTATAATTCAAGTGTCTGTTGAAATGCCACTTCCTTAGATAATTTTCCTGATTGTCCAGTCTTATAACTATTCATCCAAGACTCTATTACATCATTCTACTTGAAAAAAAGAAAGAAAGAAAAGATAATTTTTTTCCTGAGGACATATCATTATCTGAAATTATTGTGTTTTGATTTTTTTTAATTTTTATCTCTCCCCTTCCACTAGAATATAAACTCTTCAAAACAGAGACTTTGTCATTCTGTTCATGGTGTCCTTAGAATCTAGAACAATGACCAGTAGTGTTTGGTAAATTTTTGCTGAATAAATAATGCTGAATAATACTGATGAATCCAATTTTCTTCAGATTCTACTTTCAAACTTTAAGAGGAGAATGTGGTTATGTATGTAATTATCTAATTTTAGTGATCACAAGACACATCCTGATTCATCATCACCTTCCTTTTTCCTTTGTATTTCTATTTCTTCCTTTTATTTTGTGCTTTCTTTGCCCTCTACCTATTTATTTCTTTCCTTTTTCTTTTCCCCATTTTTATGTGGATGTGGATTTTTCTGAGTCTGGCTGATTAAACTCATTGCCATTTCTAATGCCTAACGGTCAGTGGATTTTGCAAAGGAAGAAATTAAAATGGCAAATTCAGTAGCTCAAGGTCAGATATTAATGTTCATTCATATGTATAGACACTGTAGATGCAAATGATGGTGTTGGATTTTTCTGAGTATCCGTGTGGAGCTTTTATTGTTTTGTTATTATGAAGATAAGTCATCATGGGGATCAACCTATGCTTTGCATTCACTTTAATAAGTTTCTTTATTGTTGCCCAGAAATGTGCATCAGCATAGAATGGAAGCCACTGCTCCCTTAATCTTCCATTCAGGAAATGAGTGTGCTTCAGTGAAATAATACTTTTCCTTTCAGCCTTTAAGATATGACCTATTTTAATCAATTGTCCCCTTCTGATTACTGTTAATAACAAAAGGGTCTGTTTACTAAAATAAAAAAGGACGTGCAAGTAGGGGCTCTAGTTATTAGTAACACACCAGCATTGAATTTTACATTGTTTTGACTAGTGGAGAAGACATAAAGTAAGAAAAGGCAAAGATAAATGACAACACAAAAACTGTGTGTGTGCTAACACTAACATCCAGGGCAATTCAACACAAAGTGATCATATATTTAGTCTGACTCCTGAAAACTAAGTGAAGTTATATCTACATAGGCCTAGATTGACACAAATTCTGCTTATGCATATGAGTAAATTTCCATAACAATACTTGTTTTAAGTTATGTGGTTACTAATCATAGAGAACTCATTAGCATATAAGATACTTTCATTAGCAAATTCACTCATTCAACAGACAGCTATTAATTGCTTACAACACAATAGGTTATGTTTTAAGCTTTAGAAATATAATGGTAAACTATCCACGACTCTTGTCCTCCTGAAGGGGGAAGATGTAGTAAAAATGAAAACAAAAATATCATCACTTCAGACTGCAGTAATGACTTTGCAAAATGGGTATACACGGTGGGTCCTGTTAGAGTTATTTTAGTTATAGTGGTCAGGTAAAGCTTTTGTGAAGAGGTGACCTTTGAGATCAGATATGAATAATAAGGTAACTATGCAAAGCACCAGAGAACAGCATCTGCAGTGAAGGGAATGCGGTATAAAGGCAGTGGTATTCCTGGAATAGAGAGAAGACACACAGGGCTGGAGTATCTAGATTGCAAAGAGGAAAATAATAAGAAATGAAGCTGGAGAGATAAGTAGGCACTAGGTTATGTCAACCCTTGTAGGGTAATATTTTATAAAAATAAATTTTACTATAACTTTAAAACAAGTTAGTGAAATATTTTAATCATGGGAGTGAATGATCTTATGTACTTTTGAAGTTTTATTTTTAAGATCATGCTGCGTACTATGTGGAAAGCGGACTATAATGTGATAAATGTGGAAGTGGACTGACCAATTAAGAGGAGATTTTGGTTGTGCAAATGAAAAATAATGTTGATCTGGAGTGGTGAGAAGGTGTAAACAGTGAAAAGTGGTCAGGTGGGTAAAACCAACAGAAATTAATGGTGGATGGCATGTGTAGAGGAAGAATGAAAGTAATCAAGAATAACTAGCTGTTACAAAATAAGGAGACTATACAGATTTAAATTATATAATTTAAATTAAATAGAAATAAATTTGTTGTGTACCTTATTTTAGGTATTATACATTTTCTATAAATGTTTCTATCTTGGTGACTATTGAAACTTCTTTTTGTGACCCCAGGGACAGATCCTGATGAATACTGGATGTATTTATATTGATGAGATTTTGAAAATATATTGTAGACCAACTTTTTGTATCTTGCTTTCCGTATATATATATATATATATATATATATATATATATATATACTTATATAGAGAGAGAATTTAAGTCTTGAGTAGTTTTAAAAAAAATACCAGAACCCCTTATGTTGAGAATTAATGATAAATGTAAAATATTGAAGAATTATCAACCTAAATAATTGGTCACAGTTTTATAATTTTATGTGACATTTTATTTTATAGTGAAAAAAGGAAACATACTGAACCACTGGAAAAATCAATAATGAGCATTAATCAAAGTAAAAAGAGAGGCTAAGATGGGCTTTTTAAAGTTCATTTATCAGAGGACAAAAGAGGAAAAATCTTTATCTTACATGGTAATCTATATGGAACATATCTGATAGAACTAATTCACAGATGATAACACTTGTCCAAAATGGTCAGGCTCACTTAAAAATTGACTGAATACATGGTAGGTCCTAGCATTTAACGTTTGCATTACACAGTTTTTTAAAGGAGCCAAATGCTTCTATGTCTCCAGATATTCTTGGAATTTACCTCAGTAATTTGTCCTAGGCTTGTGCAACTGATATTGCCTGATTTTCATTTCCCTTGAATTGTGATTATAATAATTCACTTTTCTGGCATGAAGTAATATTTTATTTCCCCATTGGTGTTAATAAGAGCAAATCTTTGCAAGAAGCATATTTTGATTAAAGATTCAGCTCTTTGCAGCCCATCTTCATTTTAAAATTCAATGTTGTTAATCTACAATTCTTCCCTGTGGTATTTTTTATTACCACTACAAACTGGTATTCAAATCATTTTTTTCTTAAACTGTGAAGACACATGGTGGTTTTAATTAATGGATTTTTAAAAGTGTGTTAATCTTTACAATTTATAATGAAACACTTCTATAACTACTTCATTCTTTGTATGTTATATTATTCCAATAACAAGAGTTAGAACAAATTCATTTGTATAAATCTAGATTCATATAATTATTTTATATAAAGTATTAATATCTCCATGTTGATATAATGCCAATTATATCAGAAATGAAAAGTCTATGAGGAAAAACCTCAAAATCTCTACAGCAAAACTAATTTGTTTTTGGTATAAGAGCAAAATAGTATTTGTAGACATTTCTTTTCTAATAAAAA
Source organism: Zalophus californianus (assembly GCF_009762305.2). Classification (NCBI taxonomy): domain Eukaryota; kingdom Metazoa; phylum Chordata; class Mammalia; order Carnivora; family Otariidae; genus Zalophus; species Zalophus californianus. The sequence goes on along the minus strand of NC_045598.1, from coordinate 140,906,397 downwards.
TTCAAATGAATGCAGATATCTTTTCTCATATGTCTCCTCTTGTATCTGAAATACAGCTTCGCTTAAATCAGAAAACAGGAAAGATAATCCAGCCAATCAGTGTAAAGGTAGGTTATAACTGTCCAATTTCCTCGAAATGCAATAATGACATCTGGAGATTATCCATAATAATAAAGATTAGCTTTGGCGCCTGGGTGGCTCAGTCGGTTAAGTATCAGCCTTTTGGTTTTGGCTCAGGTCATGATTTCCAGGTTGTCAGATCGAGCCCTGAATTGGGCTCCGCACACAGCATGGAGTCGGCTTGAGATTCTCTCTCTCTTTCTCCCTCTGCCTTCCCCTTTGGCTTGCGCACTCTCTTTCTCTCTCTCTCAAAAATAAATAAATAAATAAAACATTTATAATAAGGATTAGCTAATGATTAGCTATAATAATTAACCTCAAGCTAAAAAATATTACATGCCTTTACTAAGGCTGACCAAATATAATATGTGGAGAGGTGCTTACATTCAAGTAATTGCTACAGAGGATTTTTAGAGAATGCTTTTATAAAAGTAGAACAAATGAAAAGTTATCTGAACTGTTGTAATCATCTAGTGTTTTAAAGATACGATCTACTTCAATGTAGCTTTCGCTCTATTATTGTGCAAATGGTGTGCGCTAAACTCTGTGTTAGGTGTTAGAAATACAAAGGTGAACTAGATGGGAATATATCTAGCCCTCATGGATTTTATATTCTAGTGGATGAGGAAAGAGAGACATGTAAGCAATTAAAAATACAAATGATAAATGTTTCTAACCAGGAATAATAGAGATTAATATTGGCTAGAACTACTTTGGATAACTGTTCACAGAAGTTTGCTTTAAGGAAAAGATATTTATTTTTTTTTAAGATTTTTTTTTTATTTATTTGACACAGAGAGCACAAGCAGGGGGAGAGAGGGGGAGAAGCAGGCTCCCTGCTGAGTAAGAAGCCCGATGTGGGACTCGATCCCAAAACCCTGGGATCATGACCCAGGCCGAAGGCAGCTGCTTAACCAACTGAGCCACCCAGGCATCCCAAGGTAAAGATATTTAAACTGAGCTCTTCAGGAAAAAAAAGGAGCCAGCCATGAATAGTTAAGATCAATTCAGGTAAAACTTTTTATAGGAAAATGAAAGAATTTGGTAAAATTGGAAAAACAAAACAAGAAAACAAAACGAGTTACATATGGTCTTAATTACTGTGAGACCCACCTGAAATGATCATTTTGGAAGAATGTTTGTGAACTTAGCAAATAATTTAGCATTCTTGCAAAAAATGTATAGTCTATGTGAACTATTAACCTAAGAAAAAAGTATGTTTACTGTTTTTAGCCAAAATGTACTTGGCTGACGGAGTCAAATAAATCTTTGTCTTTTCAATGAGTGATTTCACTCTAGAAGTTAACAATGTCTAGGTGACATAGCAATCTGATATTAACACTTTGTGGTCAAAAATTTTTTTTTCTAAACCATTAGACATGTCTACTTTTCATAAAATTAATTTTTTAGAATTTCCTAGTTATAAAAATAATATGATTGTCAAGCAATGAAAAGAAATAGAAGTGAAAACATGTTTTAGAAACTAATTCAGTGTCATTATTGTAAATACTTGATGTATAATCTTACTGATTTATTTCTTAATAAAATATGAATATACTGATTTATAATCTACTGTTCTCTTAAAAAATATAATAATCCACCTTTTTTTGTTTGTTTTTAAGGGAGAGGGGGAGGAGAGGCAGGGGGAGAAGGAGAGAGAGAATCTTAAGTAGGCTCCATGTCCAGCTCGGAGGCTGACACGGGGCTCTGTCTCACAACCCTGAGATCATGACCTAAGCCGATACTAAGATTCAGCCGCTTAATGGACTGAGCCGCCCAGGCTTCCCTATATAATAACCCACTTTTAGGTAAATACTAAATTACCAAATTACCAAATTTAGGTAAATAATACACTTTTAGGTAAAGCTATGCAGTATATCACATTGTATATGCACAATTATTTATTTTCCTATGAATGGTCATTTAGCTTTTTAATTTTTTTAATGATTTTAAACAATGCAGCATTCAGTATCTTGTTATATATAAAATCTTGGTACATATTTAATCATTCTGATAAATTTCTGGATATGATATTTTATTCAGAACACCCTCCATATTATGTTTATAACTATGGCTAACTATCCTTTAGAAAGAAATATTTTGCTCATTTATTTTCTAACCAGAAGAGAGTATTACTGTATTTTTAAGTAATTAATTAATCTGTTTATTTACTTTGCCAACATTAGAGGTGAACTATGTACTTTTTAAAATTGTAATTTAAAAAAATTTTAAATGTTGGTGAGTAAGCTTGAGTATCTTTACCTGGTCTGTCATGAACTACCTTCATTTACTTTAAAGCATTTTTCTGTTGCATTATTTCCTTTAATCGGGACAAGTGAGGTTGTATGTAGTAATAAATAAATCCCAATATCTCATGATCTTAAAACAAGAAACTTTATCTGATTTTCATGTCACAAGAGGATGAACACATGGCAGCATCCATTGACCCGTCTACAAATCTTAAAAAGGTGTCTCTAAACCCCACATTGTTTTCATAATGTAGTGAGACAATATGGAACTCATAAATGTGAGGTTGCTGGGGAGGAGGAAGAGAAAGCTGGGGTATTCCAAGATTGGTTTTCAAGGTTATGTTTAGAAGTGGCTTCTATGTTTCACATTTCATTGGCCAGAAATAGGTCACTTGATCCCCCACTTCATTTCAAGGGAGGCCGAGAAAAATGTGATTAGGCATGTCTCCACTACTCTGGTGGTGTTTTGGTTCTATGCTTGCAAGGTCCTTCCTGTCTAAAGATTAAAGAACTACTATTACTACTATCGATGATAATAATAATTGTTATTTTTATTAGCATTATAATTTAATATTTTCTTATTCTTTCTACAAACCAAATGACTTCAGCATGTTCATTAAGTGAAGAACAATTCTGCAGATCCAGTTTTCCTACATCTTGATGTAGTTATTTTAATACATTTTATCAAAATAACATAAAATATATGTTAGTTCAACATGATTCCTTCATAGTAGTTTACAAACACCCTGTGGCATTGAATTTTGAGCTATACCAAGAGAATAATCTGACACCAACTTAATTAAGTAGTAATTTGTCATTTGTTATAATTTAAGCCAAAATTTGAGTTTATTATGTGCTAATCCTTTTCATTTGTGCTAATACTATCTAGGTGAATAAGGCAAAATTCCTGGTCTACTTTACCCATGTGTAGTAGGTTGAATGGTGGCACCTCAGAAAGAAATGCCTATGTTCTAATTCCCAGAATCTATGTATGTATCCAGTTTTTGAAAAAGGCTTTTTACAGATGTAATTAAATTAACAGTTTCCAAATGACACCATCTTGGATTATCGAGGTAGGGCCTAAATCCAATGAAAATGACTTTATAAAAGAAAAACAGAGATTTGACACTGAAAGAAGAGGAAAAGATAAACAGAGAAGGAGGCAATATTAAGAAAGAGGCAGAAATTGGAGCTAGGCAGCCGTAAACCAAGGATCCTCCGGAGTAACCAGTAATGGAAAAGCCAAGGAAGGATTCTCCCCTAGAGACTTTAGTAGGAGCAGGGCCCTGCTGACACCTTGATTTTGTACTTTTGTCCTCAAGAATTGCTTGAGAATAATTTTCTGTTACTTTAAGCCATTAAGTTTGCGTTACTTTGTTGAAGCAGACTTAGAAAACTAATATAGGCACAAGTCTTATTCTCATAAAGCTCAATGTAGTGAGGGAGTCAAACCCATATACAAAATAATTAATTAGGAAATATCACTGTGAAACACTTTAAAAAAAGATTTATTTATTTGAGAGAGAGAGTGAGTGTGCAAGCAGAGGAGGGGCAGAGGGAGAGGGAGAGAGTGAATCTCAAGCAGGCTCCACACCCATTGCAAGCCTGACTCTGGGCATGATCTCAGGACCCTGAGATCACGACCTGAGCCAAAACCAAGAGTCAGACACTTAACCAATTGTACCATCCAGGTGCACCTGTTTTTCACAAATTATAATGAGTCAACAAGAGGGTTGATGTAGGGATTATGCATTAGGAGATCCTTTGTTTTTGATCTCTCACTCTCATCTATGTGTTCTCAGTGGATGTAGAACTTTACAATGGGCTTCTTCATTCTATCTTTGTGGATAACCTCCATGTGAATCCTTTTTACTTGTTCGCTTTGTGTTTTGGTCCCTACCATTTTTTTAAAAGATTTTATTTATTTATTTGAGAGAGAGAGAGCACAAGCGAGGGAAAAGAGAGCATGAGCAGGGGGAGAGGGTAAAGCACCCCCCTCCCCCTGCTGAGCAGGGAACCCGATGCGGGACTCCATCCTAGGACCCGGGGATCATGACCTGAGCCAAAGGCAAACCCTTAAGACACTGAGCCATCCACGTGCCCCGGTCGGTACCATTTGTCATGCATGAGCACCCATGTGCACACACACATGCACACATAATACCTTGCCAAATACATAAATCAGGTAGTGCAGTGCTTTGCACATAATATAAGCTTAATGTATGATTTTTGTTAAAATGTAGTTAGTGAATATTATATATACAATATAAACATATTTGAAACATGTGACATTTTTAAAGTGATTTAAATTGTTTTGCCTATGAATTTAAGTACATTTTCAACTTCCACTTAATCTCCACAATGGATAAATTTCTTAGACTTCTGTTTGTGGGTTGGCTCTTTTTCCAAATATGATCAATAAATGACTCAATTCCCAAAATGATGAAACTTCTTTTATCAAAAAAAGTTTGAAAAATTGTAGAAACTTTCAAGGAACTTGTTTTTTGATGCACAAAATTGATGAAAAACTACTCTGCAGGAAACTCAATTTCAAGATGTAAGAGTGTTGCTGAGCTTATTGCTTTGAACTGTATCTTCACCCTGGGATGCCACTTTCTTAACAAACTTTCTACTTCGTTTCTCTGTGTGTGAAAGAAATAGAAAATATGAAAAATTCATTTTATAAGTTTAATCATATAATATTACTCAAATTATAGCAAGTTGCTAACTTAATGAAACCCTTAAGAAGGTGAAGAGGTAGTAAGTTATCAATATGTGTAAAAAGAGATAAGACATATTCAATTAGGATAAAACCTAATGCAAGCCAATACTAAAAAGAATATATTGGTTTTGTTTGTTCATTTATTTTAAAGATTTATTTATTTATTTGACAGAGAGAGACACAGAGAGAGAGAGGGAACCCAAGCAGGGGGAGTGGGAGAGGGAGAAGCAGGCTTCCCTCGGAGCAGGGAGCCCGATGCAGGGCTCGATCCCAATCAGGACCCGAGCCGAAGGCAGACACTTAATGACTGAGCCACTTGGGTGCCCCAAGAATATATTGTTTTAATATAGTATTTACATAACTTAGAGAGTTATGTTAGATCAGTTTACCTGATCTAACTTTTCATGGAGAGCTTACTTGACAGTTTAACAAATTACATGAACAAGATCTGGCCCTGCTTGGATTTTGAGTCATTGCATATCAAATATTCAGCAACTCTGTGAAGATGTTCTATCACAACACTTCAGGATATTCTTAAACCCTTAGGATTCTCTTATGTAACTTAATAGTGGAGTGAGTAAAAGTTTTGTTAATATCCATAAATTTGGGATGAGTGTGGGGCAGAATATCACACTCTAAAATAGGGCAAAAAAGAATGGATTCTCTTTCATAGTATGCAGCCAGGGGAATGGATCTCAGTACATTAGTTTTAAGAAGAAGTAAGTGATGAAGGATAAAAATTCCTGGCCATTGTCTTGCCTGGTGTTACTTTACAAGTAGAATGAAGGCAGCTCTAGGGCACAATAAGACGAAGTTGCAAAAGGAAAGTAGTAGTGAAACCAAAGTCAGAGTTAATCCATTTCTTTGGTCTAATAGTTCTGCTTCAATGTGCCCTTATGCTTAGTATAAATAACTGTACTTTTCCAGGTCACAGTTTTTCTATGGTATGCTAAATCACAATATTAAAACATTTCTCCCTTCCTTCCTCCCTCCTTACCTCCCTCCCTCCCTCTCCCTTCTTCCTTCCTTCCTTCCTTCCTTCCTTCCTTCCTTCCTTCCTTCCGTCTTTCCTTCCTTCCCTCCTTCCTTCCCTCCTTCCTTTATTGTAACAGATATTTTTCAAGTGCCCACAATGTGACTAGAAGGTGTTTGACTAAATGTCAGTGATGCAAAGATATGTAATACCATCTTTGCTCTGAAGGAGCTTTTATTCTAGAGCAGGAGATAGATAAATATAAGTAAACAGATGCTTTTAATGGAATGAGGTCAATATTAAAATAAAAGTCTGCTCAGAGAGCTAAGGTAGCAGAACTATGGGGTAAGCATTCTCATGGAAAAATAGAATTCAGTGTCAAGGTAGTTGATCTTTATACAATGATTTTCATACAATGTTTCAATCCTTATACATGGTTTTCATTCTTTGGAAACTTACATGAAGAAATACTTCGATTTTAAAGGTGAATGTTTATATGTAATTGTAGCAGAGCTAAAATGCTAACATTTAATTATTGGAAAACAGACAACCCAAAGGGACTTAGGGCAGTGTTCTTTAAGCTTTAAAGTACTTTACCACTGAATAAACAATAGGAGTTTCTAAACTGTAGTGAAATATTAAAGGACTTAATATTTAAAATACATTTTTCATTTTATTTTTCTTATTTCATTGGTTCAACACTCAAAGTAAAATTTCTGTTTATAATAATAGTCAAACATAATAAGAAAAAATTAGATCAAACAGAAATACATTCTAAAGTCTATCATATGCTACACTGGAAATTTTTATCTTAAAATAAAACAATAATCCAATTGTAGAAATGACTGCAATGTAGAATGAGAAATTATTAATGATTTATTTAGCAGCTAAAGGAATCAATCCTTTGCTCTCATCAGATGATAGTGTTTATTCCGAATTATATCATAGTCATTCTCCATTAGTTTTTGAAAATATAATGGAGTTATGGTAAGATGCTAATAACTGAGCTAAAACTTATGCTCTTAAGATAAAACCACCCAAACTAAGCGAAACAAGCAATAGTGTTGTGTTGAAAATGTATTTGACCAGAATCTCATTTATTTAATTTGTAGAATGGAATGATATCAATTATTTCTAATATTTGTTGGGGAGGTTGTATGAAAGCATGTTTGTGATGTATCCTAGCACATAGCAGATGCTTAGTGAATGAAGGAAGCTGATCTTTCCTAAACTCCTACCAATTTTGATGGCCACACATGCCATTCCTATGTTTTCCATAAAAATAGTATGTTTTGCTTGTGCCAATAAACAGTGGCTTTGTACAATTATGTAAAGGATATGATGAATAATTATGTTTAATTATTATTGTTTACAAATAATTTTATTTTTATTTTTATTTATTTTTATTACATTTTATCTGTTATTATTATTTTATAATTTTATATTTTATAATTATAATTATTATATTTTATTTTTATGTTTAATAATTATTATTATTTTATTGTTATTTTATTTATATGTTTAATAATTATTATTAATATTTTGTACTTTCACATTTTATTTTTCATGTTTTTATACCTCTTTACCTATAATTAAGGTAATTGTTTAATAATAATTGTGTGCAGAGGCTAGCTGGGAGAGTGTCATCCATTAAGACATATTGGCTGGATTTGACATATTGGTTTACCCTCACTATGCAAACCAATGAAAATGGGGCAAGGTCTCTGTTAAAGAGTTTCAGAACATGATTTTTTCCTAGTAAAAGTAAAGCCTGCTAGTCTTAGATTTTAGCCAATCTGTTTTTCTTTTAGGCAAATGAGTTAGATTTTTAGTAGGTGTAACTCAATGGGTAAAACAGGAAGTCCTGCTTTGGAAGTTTGGGAACCTCACATTCTGGTAATTTATTTCTGAATCACAAGAATATAGTCCATTTTCCACGTGTAATCATGCAATATAATTGCTATTAAAATGCTTCTCAATAAGTTACTCTTTCTCATTAATGCCCATACATTTCTATTAGTACATATCTTAAATGGCTCCCTAGAATTTCCAATTTGTTCATGGTCTTCCCTTTAAACAACAAACTTTGTACAAGGTTTTAAAGTAAGCATGTAAAATCTGGATCATGTGTAACAGTAACAGATTTCACATATGTATTGTCTCTTCTAGTTCCACTAATGGGTTATGTAACCATATTATTCTAGTCAATATTTTAAATTTGCTAAGAAAATAAATATCAGAAGTGTGTGTGTGTGGTTTTCGGAGATTCAACAATGGCCTTTTTTTTTTTTTTTCAACAATGGCCTTGACTGAGTGTGAGCATGTATATTCTGACTAGTAATGTACTTTGCAGTAATATTTTCAAGAGCAAACTGAGTGGTCAAACAGTAACTTGTAAAAACCTGCATATGGTAATACTAAGCTTTTTCCTTTACTTCTTTACCACTGTTGTATGCAATTTCTTAATTTTAATTTTATATATGAATATTTCCAAGCAAAGGTGAAAAGTACAATGAACTTCTTTGTACTATTAGCCAGCATGAGGAGACATCACCAATAGCCATATTTTCATATGTTTTTCAAGAGCCATGATTGCCCTTTGAGAATCAATTAAAAGGCCACTTCTTTGATTTTTCAATCATTTGTTCTATCCCTAGGCTTGGAACCAATTCTGGCATCCAAAGAAAAATGAATTGGCACAACATAGTCACTATTTGTGACTTCAGGTGCAACACATTAGCTATACACACTGAACAGTATTTATGCTCCTTTTGGTCATAAAACATCTAAAACTTGTGAACTCCTTTTAGTTTAAGTGAAAATTTATATCTGCTAACAGTAAGGGGCTGTAATTTTCTTTTTTTTTTAAATTTTTTATTGTTATGTTAATCACCATATATTACATCATTAGTTTTTGGTGCAGTGTTCCATGATTCATTGTTTGTTCATAACACCCAGTGCTCCATGCAGAACGTGCCCTCCTCAATACCCATCACCAGGCTAACCCATCCCCCTACCCCCCTCCCCTCTAGAACCCTCAGTTTGTTTTTCAGAGTCCATCATCTCTCATGGTTCGTCTCCCCCTCTGACATACTCCCCTCTTCTTTCTCATGAACTAGTTTAGATTTTAAAATGTCATAGTCAGTTGTATAAATTTTTGAATGCAAATAATCTGTTGTCATAATTTTAGTTTACTAACATAATGCAGCAAAAAGTCATTACTTCTGAAAGTTTTAAGTGTAAGATTTAAGGGTATTCTTGATGAGACTTTTGTTTTTGCTTCTTGCTTGAGATAATTTTATGATATGTAACTAAGAATAGTTAATGTAAAAGTGTATCAGAATTTTAAAGTCCCAGTAAGTGTTTTCTCTTGAGTGATTATCCTTTTTTTTTTAAGATTTTATTTATTTGGGAGAGAGAGAGACAGCGAGAGAGGGAACACAAGCAGGGGGAAGTGGGAGAGGGAGAAGCAGGCTTCCGGCCGAGCAGAGAGCCCGATGCGGGGCTCCATCCCAGGACCCTGGGATCATGACCTGAGCCGAAGGCAGACGCCTAACGACTGAGCCACCCAGGCGCCCCTCTTGAGTATCTTAAGGCACAATATATTTATGTCAGTAATGTTGTCATCTTTAAAGATGTAATTGGAAAAAAATAAAAAAATAAAGATGTCATTAGAATGTTCATTTTAGAATAATTTGAAAACTTTCTTTTGCCTTCTCTTGAAAAACTTAATGATGTTTTAAGTGTGACAGTACTCCTCCATAGTTAAATCCATTATGTGCTGAAAGTTATTACTGTCACACTTTTGATTGCAGTCATCTACTTCTCTGACTTGGTTGGCCATATAAGATGCTCCTAAATAGACAGTATCCCAGTGGCAGATAACAGAGTTCAGAATTTTCTAATTTGAGCAAAAAAGATTTAAGAGAGATGCATAATCTCACGTAAACATTGTATACACTGACAATGTTGTGTTCAGCACTGAGAAAATGTATAAAGTAGGAAAGGAGGATAGAAAATGCTCTTGGAGTATTTATTAAAATATGATAACTAGTTAAGGCTTCAATGAGACAACAGCATGTAAGCTAGAACACGAAGGAAATGAAAGAATTAGCTATGCAGATATTTGTGGGAAGACTGCTCGAGGAAGAAGAATACAAGGAGGAGGTAGAGAATCCCTGAGTATCTGAAAGCTTACAAAGATAGCAGTAAGCTACAGTGATGTGAGTCAAGTGAGTAACTGTTGCACAAGATGTTGGTAAGCCAATGGGGTTAAGATCATATAGATTTTTATTTTATTTTATTTTATTTTATTTTTATTTTTGTAAAGATTTTATTTATTTATTTGACAGAGAGTGACACAGCGAGAAAGGGCACACAAGCAGGGGGAGTGAGAAAGGGAGAAGCAGGCTTCCCACTGAGCAGGGAGCCCGATGCGGGGCTCGATCCCAGGACACTGGGACCATGACCTGAGCCAAAGGCAGATGCTTAATGACTGAACCACCGCGGCGCCCCCATGTAGATTATTTTAATGACTAGTTTCACTCTGTACAAGAAGAGGAGCTATGGAATAGATTGAAAAGAGGGAAGAGGTGAAACAAGGAAACCAAATAACAAACTACTAATAAACCAGAAAAAAGATGATGTTTTTAGATAAGTTCTGAGAAAAGATTTGAGTTAGAATAAACAAGATTGGCTGATTGATTGAATGTGGAGTGTGATAGAAAAGAAACAGTGAGGAATTTGGCTGAACAGGGGTGGAGGAGTTTGTGGTTACTGATGGGGGAAAACATCTGGTTTAACAAACCTTTATAGAGGGGTAGGGTAGACGATCAAGGATTCCCTTTTAGTGTTATCTTTGTATTTATATGTGTATATATATTAATATTTTATATTTATTCATGTAGAAATGTTGGTAAACTGTTGCATATATAACCCTAGAATTAAAGGGAGTGGTTAGGATATAGATGTAAGATTGAAATTCATCAGGAAATTACTTAAGTCCATGAGACAAATTGGATGAAATTACTAAGAGACGAAAAATATATGGACAAGGAAGAGCTACAAACTCTGTTTTCAGCATTATGAACAACTAGGCATTCAAGGGACTCTTTGGCAGAAAGTTAGACCCTGAAAAAAAGAAGACTCTGAGACTTACATCCTACCAGTTGATAGTAGACTTACTCTTCTGTGCCAGTTATGCTGCCTTCCTCTCTCTCCCTCACGCTCTCCGTCTCTATCTCTGTCTCTCTTTCTCTTTCACACACACACCCACACACATACACATGAACACACACACACACACACACATACACACAGTGAAATGAGATCAAAGAGAAGAAAAGCTTGGGCCTGGGCTGAGGAGAAGGAACAAGTTTTCAAGAGGAGAGGTTGCCTGAGGATACATACTGATAGCCACTCTAAGGAATGGATCATTGAGCCAGGCTCAGTGCGGTGAGGGGCAGCTTGGAGTCTGTGTTGAACTCAGATCTGAAGTGGTCCCCTGGCAGGTGGCATCCGCTACTAATCATAAGAAGCATAAGTTAATCTGTGGAGAAAGGCATCTCTGAAAACTCCACTTTAAGTCCATTAGACTTCCCCAGTCAAGGTCACGCATAGACCTTGAAAGCAAAGATCATTAAACATATGAAAAAGCAGGTGAATATGTTTAAGATTCAATAGAAAAAAACAAACAATAGGTATGAACCCCTAGGATTGTAAATCCTGGGTCTACCAAGTATATAATATAGGATATGTATGTATAAAATGATTAAAGAAATAGAGGAGCCTATTACAAATGAATATATATATACACACACATTTATGTCTATATGTATACAATACAAATAAGTGTGTATATGTGTATATATAGGTGTATACACATCTAGCAATAAAAATTATAATTATTGAAAATTTAATGATAAGTTAATCTTCAAAATAAAAGCAGTCCAAAAGTGAACTAATGATTTGGAAAATAAATTTTAAAACTGAAGAAATTACCTGGTAACTCCAAAAGAGGCAGCAGGGTAAAAAATATGGAATAAAAATTAGGAGATACTTAAGATTGGGTGGGAAGGTCTAACATATTTTTAACTAGAATATTAGGAAAGAAAAATAAAACGGAACGAGCTTGGACAAAAATTGACAGATTTCTCCCATAATGGTGAAAAACTTAAATTTACAGAGCAAATGATTCTAGGATAAATACAAATAAATTTAAACCCAAACACATCCTATTGAACGTGCAGAACTCCCAATAGAATAAGTTTATTTTAAAGCAGTCAGAGGCAAATGACATCCATCTAAACCCAATACAGTTCCCTGCTTTTCAGAAGTTCACATTATATCACTTTTCCTTTACAAGAGTCCTACATTAGCACCTGCTTTTGCTAACCTAAAGAATCTAAGAGGATTTTTGCTTTTATGAAAAAGGCAGCAATAAGCAAAAATAGCGTTCAGTGTTGTTTTGTTTTTGGTTTGTTTTTGCAGCAGGCCATTCTAGAGGCAGCCTACACCCTGAGCAGTGAGAGTGGCATCACCAGGGTCCTTTCCTACATTCAGCATCTCAGCATCAAGCTGCTGTAGCCTAAACCGTGCCCATGAGCATCTGTGCTGTATCTCGATTTATTTTGTGTTTCCTTTAGCAAGATGTTCCTACGGTATCAGAAAAGAAGAGAGGTTGTTTTTTGGGTGTTGAAAAGCTCAAAATACCCACGTACATTAATGGTAATTGCTTTTTTGCTTTAGCCATTTAGGCCTACAGAAGGTGTCATATGAATGCTTTACTTTCAGATATGAGGGGAAACCTGTATATCAGCTTTTCAATCCCAGATTATTCATTGGAGAAGTGTTTGCATGCAATCATTTCTGCTGTTGATTATTACATTGGCTAAATTTCTTAGTTGCAGTGAAGAACATCTAGGCTAGTTTGAGCCGAAATAGATTTAAGATAGCTAGACTATGGACTCTGAGAAACAAACTGAGGGCTCTAGAGGGGAGGGGGGTAGGGGAATGGGTTAGCCCGGTGGTGGGTATTAAAGAGGGCACGTACTGAATGGAGCACTGGGTGTTATACGCAAACAATTAATCATGGAACACTACATCAAAAACTAATGATGTAATGTATGGCGATTAACAGAACATAATAAAATAAAATTTAAAAAAGAAAAAAAAGATAGCTAGAGAATTGTGGGCATGCCTGAAGAAAATGACTCAAAGCTGAGCTTTTGGGAATGACACACAGACCCACAATACAGAAAGTTGCTCACCCAAGGGAACAATTGCTCTTCTATATAATCAAGAATCTGCCAACGCAGAAAGCTGCCGCCACGGCTGCCAGGTCCAGAACCACTTTGCCTCTGTCACAACCTTGCACCAGGACAAAACACATGTCTCCTACTTTGCATTTTCTTTAGTCCATTCAGTCCTGCAACAAAGTTTCATTCAGGTGCATTAGATTGCCAGCAGGGTATTCATATATATTTGTACCACAGGAGCGGAAGAAGCTAGAAAACAGAATATATGTCTATTCTAAACTTCACAGTGGGATTCACACGGTGGGAGACTCAATATCAACATTAAAAAAACACATTATCATCAAGTTTGGGGTTGTCGTTTCCATCCCCTCTGTCTCTGGTCCTTCCATTTGGGACTTGCTGGCTAAATGCTCAGTGAGGGTGACCGGACACAAAGGAAAAAGGCTGTTGTTCCATCACAAATGTATGATTAACTCACACCCTTACTAGATTTTTCAACTGTCTAGAATTTTCCAAAACACGGTACAAAGTGAGAGAACTGATTATGTTTCTGTGGCTTACACATCAGCTTTGAAGATTTACAATAAAAGAGCTCATACTTTACAGATATTAAAGAATTAGAAAAGATACTGTAACTAGGACATAATGATCTATAACTTGGATATACATAATCAGGAGAATATTTTAGAAGTAAGTCTGGTGGTGAAAAGACCTGGGTTATTTCATTGTTCTTCCCTTCATGGCATAAAACCTTGGGAATGTGACTTGACTTCAGAAGGGAAAATAATTTTGATTGAAGCATTTTTTTTTATTTTTTGGAACTTAGACATCAACTAAAAATCAGGAGGTAGGTATAAGACTGGCTACTGTTAGTAATGTAAGTTTTATTCAGTTGCTATTTGCTGAACTCCTACTATTTGGCTGTCCTTTCACTAGATGCTGAGGGTAGAATTGAGAATAAGGTAGCTCCTGTGGGTAGCGATGGAAGATATATTTAGGATAAAAGTATGATAATGAATAAAAGATTCTGAGATACCAGATCATGAGACATGTACTTGTGGTATTGATGATGGATGTAGTTCAGCATTGGCGTAGGTAATAGCACACATGCCTGTAATAGTAGGTTATGACCATTTTGTGGAGGGCAAATGCCAGGTTGAAGAATCTGCACTGAATTTGGAATATTATAGGAGACTCTGGAGGCTTTTTGAACAGAGGACAATGTGATCTTTGCTACTTTATAAAAAGATTATATTAAGATTTCTTTAATAATATCTGAGAGGTACAAAGGATATTTATTTCTAAAATGCTATAATAGGTATAATTTTATTTTATCTACATAAACCCTTAATGCCAGATAGGTGAAAGATGTATTTTGCCATTTTACTGTTAGGAGGTTATCAGTTTTCTAAGGTCAGACGGTTCAGAACACAAATCTATATTTTAAGGTAACTGTGAGATCATATTTTAAAAATAGCTTTCATAGGATTTTTTAAATCCTAAAGAGGTCAAGCCATATTTTCTTTTGAAGCGCTGAAATCTGCAGATCCTTTTGGTTGAAACATTAATTTAAAATCCACTGTAGGTAAACAGTTTTAAATACATATAGGGGAAGAAAACTTCTCCTTTCTTCCCTTCTTGAGTCTTTGGCTGGTCAAATAATTAAATTGACATAAATCAGATTAACAGGAGAAAAAACTAAATTTTGTATGTACAGGAGTTCATAAAAATATGAAACTCAAAGAAGTGACTAAAGCAGGCAGCTTTTATATCTTTTAGGCAAAGAAATAATAAATTTGTAACTGACAAGACAAAGAAGTTTGGGCTTGGGGTAGTAAATTAGTGAAGTAACAAGATTTGTTTATATAGCCATCTTGGCCCAGAATTTCCTATCTTTGGTGATAAGGATGTCTTCTGATACAGGGAAGGTATCTTTCGAGTGGGAGATTTATTTCCTGCTTTCAGGGGCACAGAAGAGGGTCATGGTGTCCTCTTTGCACTGGCTGTTTCTTAAGAAACTTTAATTTAAAATAATCAATATGCCAAAGTGGCATATTTTGGGGCAGCCTGCCCTGAACTCTGTCAACAGAGGCTTTAAAAATTCTATGATCCACAAACAGCAAAATAGATCCACTAGTTTGGAGGGTTTCAAAGTACATGAAGGACTCTTCCTCCAAATAACAGTTATTAAAGCTAAATGTGCTGTGTTTACAAACACTTGTTTTTAAATTGGTTTTGCTCATCCATAGTGACCATATTAGGTTTAAACTACTGTGAAATTATGAAATTAACTTTACTAATTGTATTTGTAGAAAAATTTTTCAAAGCAGAAAAGTAAGGTCAAAAGGTTAATTTTTTGGCTTAGATTTGAGTAGTTATTAGTGAAGCATAACTGGATTTCTGTTCGCTTGAATTACATATCCAGAAATTGCTTTATAACAGAATCATTCATGGAATTATGCAGAAATCAGGAGAAGGTTTGACAATCGGATCATGAGCAAGACTACTATTTTTTGAGTTGTGCTATCACAGGAAAGGTGAAAAAATGAATTACCCTTCAGGAATGTTACAGTATACGTATGAAGGTATGTATGTTTTTAAACATCATTGTGGTATCAAGTAAGGATTGCAACCTACTTGACATTTTTTTATCTTTTGCTCTAAATATTAAACGAGTAGGCTTATAGGTTAAAAACATTGAAGGGTTCTGAGAGTCTAACATATGGATACTGTGGAGAAAAACTAAACTAATCCTGTTAGTGCTATTTAAACCTATAGGCCCACTTCTATGTTGGTTTAAAAACAACAACAACAACAAACAGATTTTAGCCAACACTCAGTCCATTGATAATAGAATCAGTCATTTGATGGACAGTGAAGAAGAGCAAAATTCTCTAATTTATAAGCCCTTAGTTTGGAATGCCACAGGTAGGTATGTCATTGTCCCTGGAGAGCCTATAACTTTCATGTATTTCTTATTAGAACTGAGATAATTAGAAAATTATTTGTTTCCTCACCTACTTTATTTTCATCACTTCTTTTTTTGTTGTTGTTGATGTGGGAGAAAAATTTCTTCACCGTATAAGAGAAGAATGGATATGTTTGATATTTTTTTGCTTTCTAAAATATATCTGATTTTGATTACGGCAATGGAATATTCTGAATTAATACAAAACATATCTTTCCTTTTTGGCAAATGCTTTCCTTTATGCAATCCTCTAGCTATTTGTAATTGACCATGGTTGAAGGTTTACTGGCCTAGGGAACAGACAATTCCAAAGGAACTCAGTTTGAAAGTTGTGTGAAATTACTGTCCTTGAGTTCCAAAACTGTGTTGAAATGCAACTTGGATTTTGATTGCAAGAGCTATACATTTGATGGGGCGCCTGGTGGCTCAGTAGGTTAAGCATCGGACTTTTGATTTAGCCTCAGGTCATGGTCTCAGGGTTGTGAGATGGAACCCCAGGGTCAAGCCCCGCATAGGGTTCCGTGCTCAGCAGGGAGTCTGCTTGAGATTCTCTCTCTCTCTTCCTTTGCCTCTCCCCCCTCAAATAAATAAATCTTTTTTAAAAAAGAGCTATACTTTTGCTATGATTTTGAAAACATATATTTCCAATAAGTTTGGCCTTGACTACCAAATTAAAGTTTAGCAAACTGTGTTGCTTAAAGCATAAAGTATAGAGAATTACAAGATGATACAAAGAAATTTCCTTTTGTGAAGAAAAAATGTGTAGAAAATTACTAAACTAGGGCTGGAAACTTTGAAGAGGAATGAAAAAGAAAATCATGAGAATTTAGCTGTTAGTTTGGGTGGGGAGTGTTGTGTCCTGCCTTTCCTCCATTATGGAATTCTTAGAGAAGACGGCAGAGGCCCTATAGCAACAGAAATTCCAGAATAGTTTAGGAGATCACAAGAAATTAGTGGAGTCACGCCTCACTTTTTAGTGTGAGCCAGGACATTTAAATATGACCAGTTATTTAAACATGACATCTAAGCAGAAGACTAGTAAAGACTTAGTATGGTATCCAGAAAGATGGGACTTGGGACAACTTTGCAGGAGGGTGTGCACTATAGGAGATACTGGAAAAGAAACAACAACCCTTATTCTCCAAGGAAGAATCAGAAACAATCAGGTGAGAACATCTGTGGTCAGTATGAGGAGGAACAGAATGTTTGTACCTGGTAACCAAAAGACATATATTGAATTTACATATCAACAGAGAATGCAAATGCACTACATGGAATACCAGAGGAGAGCTAGTTCTACCCAGAGGCCAACAGAGAAAAGATGACTTAAGATGTAGCAATGCACTTTCAAGGCTATGCCTGTCCCTTTGCAGTTTAGAAAATCACTGAGCAGAAGAAATGGTAAGCAGTGAGGGAAAGAGTTCTGCATTTCAATCAAGTATTATCCAAAAGAGGCAGAACGGGCAAGATTAAAGTTTTAGCTATAAATACAAAGAGGGATGAAAATCTAGATTATGGTTAGTATGTCATGGTAAAGTTAATGTTTGCATACTTGATTTTTATGGAACTATCAAACTGTGAAGTATATTTGCTACATCAACAACCTTAGAAATGTATTTCTTCATAATATATGTATGGGGGAGAATACGGACTTAAATGGGAAAATAATGTTTTGTTTGGGTTGGTACAAATACATCATTGTATTTATTAAACCTGAGTTACTATAACACACACACACACACACACACACACACACACAAACCCCAAATTCAGTGTTTCCTAAGCTGCCATGATTTGTTTACCATCTTCTACATTTTTGTCATATCTATATACCACTGATTTTAATTGATTTAATATTTTATCTATGCTTAATTTTAAAATATTACTTTCCTAACTATTCTAATTCAAAGAAATTATGTAAATTAAACCTTTAATATGACTGGGAGTTAGTTTGTATCCATTTGTATTAATTATAAACATTATTGTTGAAAGGATAATAAATTCCACATAACACCCCAAATTATAACTAATACCATCTATTAGTCACTTGCTAAATTTTGGAAAAAATTGATCTCATTAATAATGAAGTGGAAAAAATCAAATGCAAGTCTATTTAAGGAACTTATATTCAGTATCTTAATAAAGTAACATTTAGATTTTGTGTGTGTGGGGTGGGTAGGAAACATCATTGCTCTTTGGGATTGGGCTCTCCTTATCAGACATTTAGCATCCCTGACTTCTAGGTACTAAATGCCAGGATCATTATTAAATCTATCTCCTAATTATTTCTAAGCACTTCTTGTTACATTTTGGTGCCAACGGTCTTTATGTCAAGGATATGTATGCACTGTTAAATTATAAAAAATAAATCTTTAATTAACTCAGTCTATTATAATAAGCTTGATGGTTTATCAAAACATCAGAATTGGAGAAAAGGATTTCAAAAGAAAAAATTAGTAGGACAAGATGGCAAGTCAGGAATATCTATTTGTAATTAAGATAAAGAAGACATTAGGAAATATGAAATGAACTAAACTCGTAGACGAAGAATTGTATTTTTACATCTTTTAGGTAAGAATATATTGAGGCTTGTGCAAAAGAAAGGGAAAGTGCCTTATTTGGATCAAAGAACAAGTCAATTTCTTTCTAGATTCTGTCATGCTTTGGTGTGAAGTTATAAAGAAATTGTGGGACCAATTTCATTTTTTGCATGTAAATCCGTTTTTCCCAACACTGTTTTTTGAAGACACTATCCTCTCCCAATTGTGTATTCTTGGAACCCTTGTTGAAGATGAATTGACCATATATGTGTGGGTTTATTTCTGGTCTCTTTATTCTGTTCTATTGGCCTATAGATTTGTTTTTACACCAGTATCATACTACTTTGATTACTGTAGGTTTGTAATACAGTTTTAAATCAGGAAGTGTGATACCTCTAGTTTTGTCCTTTTTCTTCAAAATTGCTTTGACTTTTTGGAGTCTTTAGGGATTCTATAGGGATTTTAGGATTGTTTTTTTTATTTCTGTTATCATTTTGTTAGCTGTGGGCATTTCCTATATGGCTTTTATTGTGTTGAGGTAAGTTCCTTCTATACCTAATTTTTTGAGAGTTTTTACCATGAAATGGTGTTGAATTTTCTTAAGTGCTGCTTCTGTACCTAATGAGATCATGTGTTTTTTATCCTTCATTTTGTTAACATGGTGTATCACACTAATTGAGTTGTATATGTTGAACTATCCTTGCATGCCAGGAATAAATTCACCCAGTCATGGCATATGATCCTTTCAATGTGCAGTTGAATTTTGTTTGCTAATATTTTGTTGAGGATTTTTGTATCTATATTCATCAGGGATATTGGCCTGTAGTTTTCTTTTTCTGTGTTGTCTTTGTCAGGTTTTGGTATCAGGGTGATACCTGTCTCATAAAATGAGTTTGGAAGTATTCCTTCCTCTTCTATTTTTGGAAGAGTTTAAGAAGGGTTAGTATCAATTCTTCTAGAATGTTTGGTAGAATTCATCTACAAAGCCATCTGGTCCTGGGCTTTTCTTTGCTGGGAAGTTGTTGATTATTGATTCAATCTCCTTATTTGCTATGGGTCTGTTCAAGTTTTTCATTGTTTTTTTATTCAGTCTCGGCAGGTTGTAAATTTCTATCTTACACCATGCACAAAAGTCAACTCGAAATGGATTAAAGAATTAAAAGGAAAACCTGAAACCAAAAATCTCCTAAAAGAAGACATAGGGGGAAACCTTTTGACATTGGCCTTGGCAATGATTTCTTGGATATAACCCTGAAAGCATAGGCAACAAAAGCATAAAGAGACAAATAGGATTATATCAAACTAAAAAGCTTCTGCACTCAAAGGACACAATCAACAAAATGAAAAGGCAACCTTTAGAATAGAAGAAAATATTTGCAAAGTATATAACTCACACACATAATTCATATATACACTAACAGTTAAAAGGTTGATAAATCCCAAAGGGGAAAAATACAATTATTGATGCAGAAAGAATTGGAAAAAAAATATTGAATGTTACAAATCATCAAAAAGTGTCCTAGACATATTTAGATAAGTTTTCTTATTCCTTCAAACAATCTCATGAAGTGAAAATTATTATCTGTCTTCATGTTATGTATTTTAACATATTTTAAAGGAGACTCAAAGAGTTTGTGTTGCTTAAAGTCAGCAATGACATGGTCTAAAATCTGCATATCTTCAATTGCTCAGAAGCCCAAATTAGACTCTGAACTAATTCCACTTTTCTTCATTCTAAAGCACAGAAATAAACAACTCTTCAATTTTTTCCTAAACTGATATAAAAGTAGAAATTAGATACATTATATTTGGAATACAATCAAGAAAATTATTATTGTAACTCCTTTGCATCTTATGTTATAGGTTAAGGTTTATATTGTTTAACATAAATTGAACCTTGAAATTAAAGAGTTGTGTTAATAAGAGATTATGCTAAAATTGGCAGAAGCTGTAGGTGGAGAGTCAGTTGTAAATTTAATAGGTTTTGCTATACATTAAGGAAGGATAATGCTAATTTTCTGGGAGCATCTTGTAGCAATGTTACTATAATGGTAAAGGTGAACATTGTTCCCATTTGAGTTGAAAAAAAAAAGATTATCAAGACATTGATCCTAGCGGACATTTTATTTCCTCTTAATTTTCTTTTGGAAAGGAATAAGAAGAGAGAAAAATGTAAAAGGATCTTTTGCTTTCACTGGATCATAAGACATAGCCACCAAGATTATATGAATTAAATAAGATATTGGCTTAATTTTAATATTGTTCAATAAATGCTGTCAATCAAGTCCATTATCTTCTGCTATTAAAGAATCTGTCTGCTCTTTGGATCTTACTTGCCTTCTCTTACAGTGAAGGGTTGGATTTAATGAGTTTAAAGGTTCTTCCACTTCGATCTTTCAATGATTCTGTGTTTGTTTTCAGTTTTTCCCAGAATAGCTTTTAAATGATAAATAATTATAAATCACAGGGCATTTGCAATAATAAAAGTTTATCTGGTCTTTTTAAAAAAGATTTATTTATTTATTTATTTATTTATTTTTTTATTTATTTATTTGAAAGAGAGAGACGGTGCACACAAGCAGGGAGAGGGTAAAGGGAGAAAAGAGAGAGTCTCAAGTAGACTCCCCACTGAGTGCTGAGTACAGAGCCCATCGTGGGACCGGATCTTGGGACCCCAAGATCAGTACCCAAGCCAAAATCAAGAGTCAGTTGCTCAACTGACTGAGCCACCCAGGCACCCCCTATCTGTTCCTTTTGGAAATAAATATGAGAATACAAATATTTACTAATTCTGAGTCTCATTTTTTATATTAATTTTAGGAAGTTAGTTCTATAAAAAGTTATCTAATCAATCAAAGAAATTAACTGTTTTACTACTAAAATATGATTCTGTAAACTCAACTGTTTAGCCTATAAATAAAATGAACTTTTTTTCCCTAATGTGTGACTATATGAAAACGTTGTTAAAATGCATATACTTAAAACTGATCATTTATGGATTCTCTTTTTCCTAACATATGCATTTTTAATTTAGTCATGAAATCACAGCATTTTTTAGTGAGTATAGAGGCATTGAAAATGGAAACTTTTAATTTACTGGAGGAGTTTTCATCATACTAGATTAATATCAACGACTTTTATCATAGTATCTTTCAAAATAAGTAAAAACTGAAGTTAAAATATTTTATGCTATATGTTTCTTACTATTCTGTCAACTTAAACAAGTTTGCTTGGGCTAGAAATCAATTTAGTTCAACTACTTCTAGGTTGTTGCTTGAAATTTAAGGAAAAAAATGTATATATAGCAGACTGATTTGAATGCATATTGGAACCTTGTCTTAAACCTGAGTTGAGTCTCTAAAGCTCTCCCTGACATGATAGCCTATGCAATAGTTGTGCTGACTTCCCAGTTCCATTATGTAAATAAGGTAATACATCTACTTAGACTCCTCAGAACGTGACTAAAAACTGCAAAGAAATACAGCAGTGCTTGGAACATTTTTATGGAGTTTTTTATGTCCAGTTATCGAACTCTGCCAACTAATTACACTGAAAAGGGAAGGAAAAACACCCCCTCCCTTACATTGTGTGTAGCATCACCATAAAATGCAGAAGGAAGCAGCTATTTAGTTCTATAAAATATGTTACTTCAATTTAGTTATATTTAAAGCAAAAATGATTATTTCAGCACGCAGGTTTTCAGGAAAGAGTTGCATCAATCAAATTGTCTATTTTTTGGTCTACGTAATTCTGCACATTTCCTGTCAAACTATTATAGTGAAATATATGACTTCAGGGACTTAATCATAAAGCAATTTTACTTTCGTTTCCCATTCTTCCTTTACATAGATACAGGGAGCTCATTTTTCCAGTGCTACTGGATAAAATATAAAAAACTCTATTCTTATGACTTCAATTACCACTTTTTTTTCCTGTAAAACAAACTGTATTTACTTTTAGAATTCCCAATGCCATGTCAAAATCAAATTTTGAACTTGTTTCAAAATCAAAGAGCCTCCCCACCCCCACCTCTCAGTTTGGACGCATGCAATGGGAAAGTCTGTAATAAATGAAGAACAGTTTGCTTTTTCTCCTACTCTGCTACCTTGGAAACTGTTGTTTCAAATCCACACCTACCACCAAGTTTGGAGTGGAGGGGTGGGGGGGAAGGATGATCAGAAATACTTTTATGATTGGTAATGTTGTGAGCTGGCATCACACTTTCAAAGCTAGGCAGATTGTGAAAAAGAATTCTCTCATTGGTGTTTTCATAGGGTCTTTGGATAATTTATGCATATTTGGGGCACTATCTCATCTGCAGTTCTCCTGCAGCAGAGGATCTTTCCTTCAACTCATTTGTTACCATTTCTTTCTCAGACTCTGCAACTTGGTGATTCCCTCTGCTCTTCTAGGTAGGCTTCTTGGAAAGAAACAAAATGTGCTTCAGTTTTCAGTCAGTGACAACATATCACCCAAATCTGGTCTCTGGGAGAAACTCATCCACTAATTCCTAAACAGAAGAATGCATACAAAAAGAATAGCATCATTCAGTGGAAAAACTATGACTACTTCAAAGTTCTATTGAATACAGAATAAAAAATAGGTAGATGTACAGAGAAAAATGCTATTAATATGTTGGGGATTGCATTAGTTTTTATTGCTGTGTAATTATTTAAAAACTCAGTGGATTAAAACAATAAATATTTGTTATTTATCTCATAGTTTCTGTGACACAGGAATCCAGAAAAAGTTTAGCTGGGTGTTTCTAGCTTGGGTAATCTTATGATACATAGCTTAGATGCAACCAGGACTGTAGTTATCTGAAGATTTGACATTGTTTGGAAGATCTACCTCTAAATGGCTCACTTATGTGGTACTGGCTAATTTTCACCTATCTCATGGCATGCTCTGTCCTCACTCAGAAAGACAGAACCCATATGCCTTACAGGATCTAGCCTCAAAAGTCACACTTCACCATTTCTATAATATCTTATTTGTTACTCAAGTTATTCAATGTGAGAGGGACTGCTAATGGCCATGAATATCAGGAGGCAGAAACCATCCAGGACCTCTTGGAGAGTGGATGCCACAGAAATGCAGCTGAAAATATCCTATTTCATCCGAAGAAAAGAATGAATTGTGACTTGAGTTTTATTTCTCAAGTTTTCCATATTTTATCCCCTTAACCAAATAAATCAACCAACTAACCAATCAACCAAAAAACTTCAAATAAATTTAAGGCAACAAACAAAAAACATATAAAGCCATTTCTCCTCTCAATTTCTGTTAGTTACTGTACACATAAAGTATACTCAGGTGTCAATAAAAACATTGATATTTTGCTAGAATATATTGAGATTCAGAACATCAGAATTAAAAGTTAAAAATCAAAGTTGTTAAGAGAGTAGATCTTCAAAGTTCTCATCACACAAAATTTTTACCTATATGTAGTGATGGATGTTAACCGGACTTATTGTGGTGATCATTTCATAATATATACAAATATTGAATCATTATGTTGTAACCTGAAATTAATATAATATTATATGTCAATTATATCTCAATTTTAAAAAGATAAAAAAATAAAATGTTCAGAATTATATTCTACATAGAAGACCAAAGTAAATTAAAAATGCAATATAAAATCCAAGACATTTAATATTCTTAGAGACTCCCTTTCTCTATTAAGATATTACAGAATACAGAACATACTATTTTGAAATGTCTATCACTACATCTACATGAGGAACATGGAAGTAAAGTAGATTCCATCAGTTTACCCTTCAGTTTGTGTGGACAGAAGACTAACGAAAGCAAAGGTGAAGACCTTGGTTTGCCCAGATCTCACCTCCTCAGTCTCCTTCCTGAGGACTTAATTTGTGGGACAAACTACTTTCCTCAGTCTTACCTGTGATTATACAACTAAGTTCTTCCTCATGGAATGTGAGCATGAGTGAACGTCCATCTTATTTTCTTAAAAGAATACAAATTTGCTATGGATCTAACCCTTTAATTTCCTTCCTGCTGACTGAAAACCATGATGGCTGGAATGAACTGGAAGTTACATGTTGTAGATGATAGAGCTGCCCAACTGGTGAAGGTCCCTGAAGTAAATTCTGGAGCAGATGCTACCCCACCCACAAGGATCTATTACATGAGTGAAAAATAAACTACATGTTTGAGCCAATGCATTTTGGGTATCTTTACATTGTGACCTAAGATTAACTATAAGTAATTTAGAAAGGTGAATGGAGAAGGAGGAAAACACCACAAAGTGACTGGTCCAAAGGAACAGAACAGGAGAGGTGAAAAGGTAGAGTTCAAATCTGATAAGGACTCTTTTTCCATAGATCATTTTTAAAGATTTTATTCATTTATTTTAAAGAGAGAGAGTGAGAGCATGGGGGAAGGGGCAGAGGGTGAGAAAATTGAGAGAATGGAGATTCTCAAGCAGACTCCATGCTAAGAGCATGGAACCCAACTCAGGGCTGGATCCCATGACCCTGAGATCATGACCTGAGCTGAAACCAAGAGTTGGATGCTTAACTATCTGAGCCACCCAGGAGCCCCTACACAGACAATCTTAATGTTGCTTAAAAGGAGGAAGTTGAGTAATTTTGTTCCCACATTTATTTAAAGACCACCATCAGATTGAACTTCCTGAATTACTTATTTCATTCTGTCACTCCTTATAAATTTTCAGAGTACACCCAGGACTGTATAAAAAGACCTGATATCTTAGGACAGAGGTCTTAAACTTGTATCTGCAACTTTCTTTTATTTTATCAGCACTTTGTCTGAAAAACAGTAAATGAAATGTCTTAGGGGGTGAGGCATTATCACCACACGCTGTATCACTGCTATTGTCATATACAGGCTTATTTTCACCCTCATATTATATACGTGGCCCAAATAATCACTGAAGCTTGTGTACTCTCCTAAGCCCTCCTTAATCTCCTCCTGACAAAATAAAGGATAGGCTCCGAACCATCTCACTGGACAGCTCAGTTCATGGTACTCCCTCCTTCACTCTGAATTCCCAAACTTTAAGAATAGGCCAGTTTCCTAATTCATGTCAACCTTTCCAGAAAACTTTCCTTCCAGTGGATTCTTGGAATACTTTATTTCTCCTTATAGTACTTATTAATTGTATATCAGTTAATCATTACTATGTCTTAACTCATCTACTATGCAATAAAGTCATGAGGACCTTGTTATTGTACTCCCACAGGGTTCAGGAAACATGTAATCAATGTATTATCAAATTATTTAATTCATTTTATTAATGAGTTATTAATTTAAAATGTCTCTATTGATCTAATACGAGAGTGTATCAATCAAAGATACTGCAAGAAACAGAAATATATTGTGGTTGATTAAAGATAACTAATTAGGGACGCCTGGGTGGCTCAGATGGTTAAGCATCTGCCTTCGGCTCACGTCCTGATCCCGGGGTCCTGGGATTGAGCCCCACATTGGGCTCCTGGCTCGGCAGGAAGCCTGCTTCTCCCTCTCCCTCTGCCTCTCCCCCTGCTTGTGCTCTCTCTC
Organism: Zalophus californianus; assembly: GCF_009762305.2. Classification (NCBI taxonomy): domain Eukaryota; kingdom Metazoa; phylum Chordata; class Mammalia; order Carnivora; family Otariidae; genus Zalophus; species Zalophus californianus. Next base: position 140,880,021 of record NC_045598.1, on the reverse strand, counting down.
TCTGTATCTCTGTGTCTCAAATGAATAAATAAAATCTTTAAAAAAATTTTTAAAAAAGATAACTAATTAACTAGTATTATGTAGTTAAGAACCTAGAGAACCAATTTCATACAATTAGGGTTTTACAAAGGGAAACAAAACAACAATCTGTTTATGATTTCTGTTTAGGATACCCATGCTTCCATGGCGAAGGAGCAGGGTTTGCAGTTTGCTGCAACAAGGCAGTGATTCTCTTGGGAAGTTAAGCTGATTGTAGCTGACACTCCAATTCTTTATTCTTTATGGCACTGCATCTTTTTTGTCTCTAGCTTTCAATTTAATATCTGGAGTGTATGTGTCTACATAGAGCACCCGTTCAAACCAAAGCTGCAAGGGAAGCCGGGTAAGCCATTATCTGAGATTTTCATCTTTCCAGTAGGATGTAGAATTTACTTTCCTCTAAATCTCACAAAATGTTAAATGTCCCAGACTAAAACAGGAACCTAAACATAAATCAATAAAGATGGATGAAAAACGTATACTCTTTGGGCAATCATTTATTGATACTGCTTGTGAGAAGATTAAGTGTTTTAACATATGAAAAATAGTTGGAAGAGTTCTTGGCAAGTAGTATTATAAATGTTAGCTCTTGTTATTGTTATAAGAGAATTGTCAGTTCTTCAACAGACATTTATTGAATGACTCCTGTGTGTTATAAAAATGAATCAAGGAGGCTATGCTGTGCCAAAGTTGAGACAGATATGCAAAACTGTGACATTAGGCAACAATGACACCTACCACAGCACAATTTCCTCTCAGAGGTTCTTCATGTTACCTGGAGAGGAAGGAAAATATCAGTAACTTCTCAGAGGGCTTATTGACAGATATTTATAACCATACACTCTGATTTGTCTTTGGCTAGGAAGAAGCATGTAAAAGAAATTTTGTTGATAAATAAGGTTCAAGTATATTCAGAATTTCTATGGCCTACAGATGGCAACCAACAGAAATATGGTTGATTCCATGGCTATGCACAGAGAACCAATAAGTGCCAGGGCTGCAGATATCTGGTTCTTAGAATATTAGTGACAAATTCTAAGAGTTTCAGTAACATACTTCATTTTCATATTATCAAAATCATAAAAGTGCTTTTCTGTGGAGGAAGTTTCAATTTAGACTTATTAAAAAGAAAACCATAGGCCCGAGATGGAATCACTTATGCTAGATCAAGTCACCAAACCAAGTCTTCATCCCCAACCTAATGCAAGTTTTCAACTTCGGAAATGCGGTTTTACCTGGTCAGTCAGGAAAATTCTGGTCAGCACCAATGAGGTAATCTGTCACATGGGCCTTCTCCATACCCCTACACCAAGGAAAATAAGGTAATGTACATGATAAGGCACCCTGTTCTCCCCCCCCACCCCCGCCCGGCTTAGGGAAAGTGACCTTGCCTAAAACAGTCCTTTCTTTTCTTTGACTAATAACTTCCTTGCCCCACCCTCCTTTCTATAAAAACCTTCCATTTTGTACAACTCCTAGGAGTTCTACTCTACTTGCTAGATGGGATACTGCCCAATTCATGAATCATTTAATAAAGCCAATTAAAACTTCAGATTTACTCAGTTGAATTTTTCTTTTTTAACAGGCTGTACCACGAATTCTAATACTTTAATGAATACTACCACAGGAACAATTTTCCTCACAACATTATGCAATAATAGATGAAGAAATTTAGTGAACAGGAAAAAGAGGTAATTTTGGAGAAAAGTCTTGAAAATTTTGGATTGAGGACTTGTATATGGGTAGTCTCAACTAGAATGGAAATTAGGATGTTTGTTTCTCCATGGGTCCATTAATTAAATATCTGTTCAACAAATACCTATTGAGCAAATTGCAAGCTAGGGACTATTACAGGTAGTGGGGATACTTAACAAAAACAAAAACAAAAACCTCAAAAAAACAAGAGAATGAACTCCTTGGTTTTATAAACCCTATATTCTACAAGAGAGAAACTGACACAACAAATTACCTACCCGAATTAAATGGACTCCCTATTCAGCTTCTCCTCCACAGAGCAGAAGAAAAACAAACAGCCACCATGACCAGTTTAAATTCATTCACGCTGACCTTAGTTAGGCTCTCAATGGTATTTTTCCTAAATATATTTCTGCTACCTTTTCACCCTCTGTAGTCGGTGGGACCCGAGGCACATCCCCACCCTTGAAACCTTCCATATTTCCCCCACTTGTCATCCTCAGCTGCTGTCCTTGGTTGCAGTTTCACTGAGGAAAGAGAAGCAATGAGAAAAGAGTTTCCACATATTTTTCCCACCACATTTACCATTTCAACACGCAAACATGCAACTATCCTCTTTTCCTTGCTCTCCCTGGGGTCCCTATGGGAGAACTGGCCCTTCAGTCTAAAGGCTAAACTGTTCATTTATAAATCCAAACCCTCTCATATCCTCAAGAACATCCCTCTCCAATTGTTTCCTCATTTTCCTAAAACAACATTCCCACATACCACCTGTATCATTTCCATCAAAAAACAAACTGTAATATCACTTATCTTACAAATGAAAACTTTTTTTTTTTACCCTGTGTTTCTCTTCAACTAGTCCAGCCTCTACCATATCTGTTATTTTTTATAAAGTGAAGGGGAACAGAGTTCTCATTGGCATAAGGATTATTTTAAGCTGGTTATTTTTAAGAAACAGCAGACATAGGAAAAGCTTTGAAAACTGAGTAGATGTTACTTGTTTGTAAGAGACATTTACAATTATAAGGGAAATCTTCATTTGTAAGGGTGTCTCTCTCTTTCTCTCTCTGTATGGGGAAAAAAACTGATGACTTAATCTCTAGAAACTCCTATCAATAGAGAAAGCAAGGACCTAAAGCTACAAAACAATCTTCCCTTTTTTGCTGTGTCTTTCTCAGTAGCTCCCATAACTGGATCCCTGCAACCTGCAACATCTTTTGTTTTTAGCTGGACATGATATTTAAGGTGGTAGCTTGGGTCATTTTGAGGAATTACTCATTTTTCCTGGGTGTTTCCTATGCATACAAGATGTATACATATTATAAAACTTCTGTTTTTCTTCTGTTAATTTGTCTTTTATTACAGAAGAGTCTCAGCCAAGAACCTAGGAGTGCAGAAGGAAAATTATTTTCCCTCACCCACAATAGCAAAATTTCTCTACAAATGTATTTTTATTGCCTCCAGCCCCTTTCATCCTCATCTCCTTGAATACAATTTAATCAAGCTTTTATTTCCAATATTCCACTGATATAGCTCTTGTCAATTTCAACTTCATATTGCTAATACAGTGGTCAGTTCTCTGTCACTATATTACTCAATTTGTCAGTTGTAGTTGGCACAATTAATCATTCCATTATTCTAAAAAACGCATTTTTCTCCACTTGGATTCTCAGAAACCCATGGCTCATTTTCCTCACATTTAATTAGTTTCTCCTCAAGTTACTTTTCTAGTTTCTCCTTTCCTCAGTTTTTAGATTGGAATGCCCAGTACCAATGCACTAACCAGAATTTGGATTTGATCTAATAGAACTCTAGTGAGAGTTTATAAACATTGGACTGTTTGATTTTTTAACTCATCAGTGTTCTTGGCTGAATGAAGTCGAGATCCCAGATATTTCTTAGTATACTATAGAAAAAAAATCCAATATCTTAGGGAGATGGAAATAGTAGAGTAGATTTACCATTTCTTTTTTTAAAAAGATTTATTTATTTATTTTTAGAGAGAGAGAGAGAGAGAGAGAGCATGGGGAGGGGCAGAGGGAGAGGGAGAGAGAGAATCCCAAGCAGACTCCCCACTGAGCACAGAGCCAGATGCAGGGCTTGATCTCATGATCCACAAGATCAGGACCTGAACAGAAATCACTAGTCAGACTCTTAACCGACTGAACCATCCAGGCACCCCTAGATTTATCATTTCTGATGTTGACCCATTCCCTGTCTATGTCACGGGAGAAGGCCAAAAGACACTTCCTTGATTATGACACTGATAATACATTAGAGGAGGTAACAATGCAGTGAAAACTCCTTGTAGTGACTCTTTGTTTTATGTTATGTCTCCTGAAATACTGTCCTTGAATGAGATCCCTGCTTTTAGTGGGAATATGGGCTCTCAGACTAGTGGGTTTAAGTATAGCAAGTATCATCAAAATTCTTACTCGGTATGTGTTGTGTATTGGTTTGATATGATTTCACATCTACTTTTTATGCCTTAAGTGAAGTTGTTGTCACTTGTTCATGTCAAAGACAAAAGAAAAATGTTATTTTTGGAAGTAAAGTTGTTTTGATATAAGAATGAAGAAAGTTGTGTCAAGTGTCATCATCTTATCTGTTCTCACAAAAAAGAACTCTGTAGCTCAGCTGCTGAGGGCCCCTGAAAGGAGCTTATCAATAAAAACATATGGAGAAGAAACTGTAGCAAGGAGATATTTAGACTAAATATTAAGAGTTTGTGGGGATTATCTGAGAGTGTTTGGTCTAAGCAATGTGACTCTGCTGATCTAAAATAGTTCTCCAAAAGGAGATGTTTGCAAATGTTGCATCCAATAAAGGATTAGTATCCAAATATATAAAGAACTTATATAACTGGACACCAAAAAAACAAATAATCCAATTTAAAAATGTGCAGAAGACATGCACAGACATTTTTCCAAAGATGACATACAGATGGTCGACAGATACATGAAAAGATAGGCAACATCACTCATCATCAGGGAAATGCAAATCAAAACCACAATGAAATATCACCTCACACCTGTCAGAACAGCTTAAATCAAAAACACAAGAAATAACAAGTGTTAGAGAGAATGCAGAGGAAAAGGAACCCATGTGCACTGTTGGTAGGAATGCAAACTGGTGCAGACACTGTGGAAAACAATATGGGGGTTCCTCAAAAAGTTAAAAACAGAACTACCATATGATCTGGTAATTCCACTGCTGGGTATTTGCTCAAAGAATACAAAAACACTAATTTGAAAAGATACATGCACCCCTATGTTTATTACAGCATTATTTACAATAGCCAAGATATAAAAGCAGCCTAAGTATCCATTGATAAATGAATGGATAATGAAAAATTCCATATATATAATGGAATATTACTCAGTCATAAAAAGAATGGAATCTTGCCATTTGCAAAAACATGGATGGAGCTAGAGAGTATAATGCTAAGTGAAATTATCAGTCAGAGATAGACAGATGCCATATGATTTCACTCAGCTATGGAATTTAAGAAACAAAACAAAGAAAAAAGAGACAATCAAAAGACAAACTCTTAACTATACAGAACAAACCGATTGTTATCAGAAGGGAGACAGTAGAGCGATGGGTGAAATAGGTGAATGAAATTAAGAGAATACTTATCAAGATGAGCACTGAGTAATGTATAGAATTGTTGAATCACTATATTGTACACCTGAAGCCAATATAACACTGTACGTTAACTATACTGGAATTAAAATTAAAAATAAATAAATAAATAAAAACGGATAGCATTATTTGTTCGCAGTCTCTTAGGGATCAGAGATATCATTGACCAATGTCCAGTGTCTTGAGAGCACTTGGTTTATAGATTTCATCCTTTTAGTTGTTTCAGATTGGAAGATAATTCCAGTCTCTGTTAACTCTTTCCTGGTCAGGAACACAAACCCTGGTATATCTTAATAAATGTTTAAGGAGGCCATTATGAGTCTATGGGGATACTCAACTGCTTAGTCCAAAATTCTTGACTAAAGAACAACAGTCATGGGGCGCCTGGGAAGCTCAGTCATTAAGCGTCTGCCTTCAACTCAGGTCATGATCCCAGGGTCCTGGAATCGAGCCCTGCATCGGGCTCCCTGCTCAGTGGGAAGCCTGCTTCTCCCTCTCCTACTCCCTCTACTTGTGTTCCTTCTCCCGCTCTCTCTTTCTCTGTGTCAAAAAATAAATAAAATCTTAAAAAAAAAAAAGAAAAGAAAAAGGAACAACAGTCAAGGAGCACTGGGGTGGCACAGTCAGTTGAGCCACTGACTCTTGGTTTTAGCTCAGGTCTGAACTCGCGGTTGTGGGATCAAACCCTCTGTTGGGCTCTGCGCACTCAGCACAGAGTCTGCTTGGGTTTCTCTCTCCCTCTACCTCTCTCTCTCTCTTTCAAATAAATAAATAAATTAAAAAAAAAAGAACAACCAATCAAGTCACTTCATTTCTCTAGAGGCAAAGACTTGCATTTCCCAAGGAGCCTAATAGGGGTACGATGACACAGCAAATTAAAACATTTGCATGATGTTGTAAAAGATAATTTGTACCAGATACTTATTAAAAATAGCAAGGAAGACTTTAGTTAAGATTATTGCAATAGGGGTCAAGATTTTGCAGTAGCGGGGAAAGATCTAACTCAACTCTAAATACGACAGGGACAGCTGGTAATTCAGGGCCAGTAGGAGGATGGGGGCGGGGCTGGAAAGTTAGGAAGAATTTGGTTAGGAATCAAGGTGGGGGAAGAGGAACTTGATTAGATATCAAGCTTAACTGGATATCAAGTTTGGGAAGGGGGGTTCTTGATCATTTGGCTTACCAGAATTCCTTGTGAAAATGGGTTTGCCGGCCAAGGCCAGGATCAAGGGCAAGGCCCAGTAGAAAGAAGGTTCAGAGGAGTCTGATTAAAGGTTTGGTCTGGGAGGGAGTCCTTGTCAGAATGTACCAGTGATTTTTGAAGTGTGCCGCACGGACTCTGCTTCAGAATCTCCTGTCTCTTTTGGTAACAGCGCAGACCTAGGCAGCCCTTCCAATTCTATATATTACCCAGTGCTTACCATGATAAGTATCGTCACCATCTGTCACCATATAAAGTTATTACAATATTATCAACTATATTCCTATGCTGTACTTTTCATCCCCATGACTTATTTATTTTAAATTAGAAGTTTATACCTCTTAATCCCCTTTACCTGTTTTGTCCATTCCTCCAACCCTCTCCCTTCTGGCACCCATGAATTTGTTCTTTTTATGAGAACTGTTTCTGTTTGTGAGCATGTGTGTATGTGTTAATTCGTTCTGTTTTTTAGATTCCACATGTAAGTGAAATCATCTGGTCTTTGTCTGAAATATTTAATGTAGCACAATACCCTCCCCTAGGCTCATTTAATGTTGTCACAAATGGCAAAATTTCATTTTTAATGCCTGAATAATATTCCATTGTATATGTATATACCACCTCTTCTTTATCCATTCATCTATTGATGGACACTTAGGTTCTTCCATATTTTGGCTACTGTAAGTATAATGCTACAATATACATAGGGGTATATATACATTTTTGAATTAGTATTTTCATTTTCTTTGGGTAAATACCCAGTATGGAATTACTGGATCATATAGTATTTTTATTTTTAATTTTTTGGGGAACCTCCACACTGTTTTCCACAGGAACTGCATCGATTTACATTCCCATCAAAAAGACGGCACTGGTGAAAGCTGTGTAGAGGCCCCTCGAAGAAGGTCATCTTATCTGTCAACACCGGGACTGACAGTCTCTAGCAATATACTCCCGCAACACAGGACTGCTGCTTTTGTTCTGGCAGCTGGACACCAGCTCTTAGTTGGCTAAGTGGTCTCTCCAGAGTACCAGCTTATATAAAAGTACACTTCCACTCAACTTGGACTCTATTCCTTTTATATCTTCTTGCCTGATACAATGGTATGATTAATCTATCATTGATTTGTAGTGTGTTAGTTCTCTTTTTGGCTTATTGAGAGTTATAATACTGCATGCTATTGGCTTGTGAAATACCTGCCGTGAGCCTGGGCTAAATAAATTGTCCATAGACATACTCAGTCTCAGAGCATTGATTTGGCTCCCGAAACATAACGGTATGGTTACCATAATAGGGAATGAGGTGAGACAAATAGTCACAAAATTAAAACCAAGGAGATCCGTGGCAGTCACAAAATTAAAACCAAGGAGATCCGTGGCTATAACTAATGACTACAGGTCCTTTAATGGTCTGGGAAGGTGAATAAAATCTTACTTATCTGAACAACAATAACCACAGCAGCACAAATCCTCTTTGGCCAGGTCAATCAAGCCAGACTTGGCTTGGCATACAGGCACTGATCTGGCAACTGTTTCTGTTTTTGTTTCTTTCCTATCTCTCTCTCTCTCTCTTTTTTTAAGATTTTATTTATTTATTTGACAGAGACACACTGGAAGCACTTTTCTTTGTTTAATTTTTTAACTGACAGATTTAACAATGTACCTTTACAAAGTAGCTCAGGCTTATTTTTTTTTTAAGATTTTATTTATTTATTTGAGTGAGAGAGAATGAAAGATAGAGAGCACGAGAGGGAAGAGGGTCAGGGAGAAGCAGACTCCCTGCTGAGCAGGGAGCCCAATGTGGGACTCGATCCTGGGACTCCAGGATCATGACCTGAGCCGAAGGCAGTCGCTTTACCAACTGAGCCACCCAGGCACCCTGGCTCAGGTTTATATCAGCTATATAGATTCATGATAATTTTGTTCATAGAGACCGATCATTTTAACCTCCTACAGGGCATTCCATTAGCTGGCTGTATTGATTACTTAAGATATGTCCAGGTGCATAGGAAGTCACAGGTGCTTTAGATTCCTTGTTAAGTTACTATCTTGCTTGGAGAAGGGAGATAAGCCACATGAAAATTCAGGCTCCTGCTGTCTCAGTTACTTTCTGAGCGACCCTCTAAAGTACATTCTGCATCTTGTATCTTCTTCAACTTGAAAGAAGCCAAATTTTGAGGATTCTCTTTTTGTTTTAAGGCCACCATATATCAAACTTGGTCTCTTGCATTTCCTGTGTGAACTGTAGGTTGTAAGCTATAGCAATTTCAAGGTGATCAAGGCTGAAGTTCAAGCAGAAATAGTACTTTATCCTGAGCATACACTGTTAAGACTTAGTGGGCATGCAAATTGTGATATATGTACTCTCAGGCAAGAGTGATCACAGAAGAAGAATCTAGGCTTTTGCTGTGGTTGGTGTTGTTTTTTTTTTTTTTAACAAAGTCATGTTTTTTTGAGCAACTAACCATTTTTCTATCTATAGGCAATTGCTGGTTCGCTATTGTGCCTGTGTAGAAACCCTAACCTGACCCCAGGTTATTCAACAACTATGTGGCTTAGAGGTCTCTGGTCCTCTAAGAAAACCATAAATTTGAAAACCTACAAAGAGCTAAACTACTAATATGTCGATGTCACTGCCTCCTTTCACACAACTCTCATTTATAGTGAATTTTTATGGGAAATTACTTATGAATGAGGTGTAAGTGAACCTGGTTTACTGATGACTGTGCTTGATATGTTAGCAGCTATAGAAGGGTAAATACTATGTTTTATAAAGATACATACAGGGAGGGGAGCGCTCAACAACAGTGGAAAAAGTAAATCTTTCCCGTGCAGAAACATTTAGCAGCATGCCAAATGTCAATACTGACTGGAAGGAGAGGAGTTCTAAGGTAAAAATATATACTGACTCAGTGGAGTGGCTAATGGTTTTAGCAGATTATCAGGGACTTGGAAAGAAAAAGTCTGGAGGATGTGTAATAGGAGATTTGGGGAAAAGGTATATGGATCCCTCCTTTCTCTACGTGGACCTAGAATGTAAAGACGTTTTACTCAGCAAAGAATTCCTTTGCAAAGGAGGCATTTAAACTCAAGTAGAACAGATGACATACTCTGTGGTCCTCAACAAAAACTCTTGCCTCATAAACTGAGTGATTATGATAAAAGGTACAAGTGTTACATAGACTTCAACCAAATTACCACCACTGATCAATCTAACCTTGTTATTGCCACGGCTGAGTACTCATTTGTTATATATTATACACATGTGCATATTTACATTTTCTAGAAAATTTGGAATAAGGCCTATTTTTTTTTTCTATGCTACAGAGGTGATTGATTTTATATCTTGGTCAAAAATTTCTAGAAACTATAAATAAAATTTCTACCATCCTGAAAGAGAAACTAATGCCATTTAGAAAAGAAATAGTTGTGATAATAATGAGCATTGGATCACCTTTTGGGGGGAGAGTTGAGTATGATTGAAGTTTTATTTGTATAAGGAATAGTTTCATTACATTAGGCAGATTCAGATTGTTATAGCTATTATGTGAATAACTAAATGGAGGTAAACATAGCATTTTAATAGTCAAAAGGCCAAATGTGTACTTACTCAAATCTAGTACTTATTGCAATGCCATCCTAGATTGATTTTTTTCTACCAAAGTTTCTGAAAACCCAGCAGCTACAATTTAAAACTTGCATATGGTTTAATTTTCATGGGGTTGACTCTTCTGTGAGAAATTTGCAGATGAAAGGGGACAATATGAAGGCGCAGCAGTATGTGGAGTCACTGGTGATCCTTTCAAGCCTTAAACGTTAGGAACTTCCAAAGAAAACCGTGGTATAGTTTTAAGCATTTGGCCCCTATGTTATAGGGCCAGATGTTGGACAGTCCTGGCAGTAGTATTTCCCTAGAACATGGTGTGATAGTGTTCTCTATGCAGTGCCACTTAGAAACCCTTGTAGGACTTCCAGGTATTGAGAGCTCTCAGCAGGCATCTCTACAGGTAGCCCTCTCCAGGAATCCCATCTGTCTGCTGAAGAAAACCACCTCTCCAAAATCATGGCCCCCTTCAGGGGGAAACTGCATATCATAATTTACCAATGCACGGTTGTAGAGAGTCATGCTACTAGTAAAGGGTTATCCCAACTTCATAGCGCCTGGTGGTATTGGCTGAGGTTGTTGTGATGTGTTTATTCCTCTGTTTAAGCCATGTTCCTTAAACTTCACATAGGTATTAATCCTAAAAGCCTTCCCCAATTAATTTACTAAATGTTAATCTTCATTTCATCCTGGGTAACCGGACCTGTCACTGCTGGGTATTTTCTTGTACTATTTCTGATTATGTGGTGTCCAGGCCCAATTCTTGGGCCCTCTTGGATATTATTTATATTACATATTTTAAGATGTAATATGTAGTATATCACATGCTTTAATAACGCTTTTTGCCTAAATTTGAAAGTATGGTTTCTATTACATGAAAATATGAACACTAACAATATGCTATCAAAATACATTTCTTCTTTTGACTTTTGAACAGGATATGAATATCATTTTTATTTGATCTTTTATAAATATTTAAATTTATATTTAAAAAATATGATGTCCTGAGTTATTCATGCCTCTATCTACATGCAAGTAGATATATATAATATGTTTGCATATAAGTATATGATGATATAATGCCTATATTTTTAGTGATGGCAAAAAATTGAATATTGCCAAGTGAAAGTTCTGACTTTTATGGAAAAATGCATTTACAGAGTCCTCTCTATTGTTGTTTACACTTATTTTTTTTAAATCTCAAACATTTTCAGGGTGCCTGGGTGGCTCAGTTTGTTGACCATCTGACTCTTGATTTTGATTCAGGTCATGATCTCAGGATCTTGAGACTGAGCCCTGTGTCACACTAAGCATGGATTCCACTTGGGATTCTCTCTCTCCCTCCCCCCTCTGCCCCTCCCCCAGCCCTCACACATGCCCGCTCACTGTCTAAAATAAATAAATAAAATCTTTAAAAATAAATAAAAATAAAATCTCAAGCATTATTATTACACGTAGGATTTTTAAAGATGTAGCTATGGTGTCTTAATGTAACTACAACATTATTAGTCCCCCAAACAAGCTATTTAAATGAGTTCTGGGCAAACCACCAGGTAGACATCACTATGAAAAGTTGTTGTTAATAATGTTTTGTTCTAGAACTGTAAGCTGTAAAGGGAAGCATCTTTTAATATAGATTTTTAGTTCAGGTTATTTGTCCTTGTTTGTTTTCTAGTTGTATAAATTGGTAATGGGATGTGAAAAAGAAAGGCCATTTAAGACAGAAATAAGTGTTTCTATCCAAAAATGTCTGACTTAAAAACGATGGTTTTGGCAGTCATTTATTACATTTTAATCTTGTATAAGTTACTCATTCAGCTAGATACTAACCTGTGGGTTCAGAATACAAAGGTGAGTGGCTAACAGAAGGAAAACATACAACTAATGGAAATTATAGACACTTTGACCAGCGGAAGGTTGGGCACATGTTCTAAGATTTGATGTGTTTACTTTGATGCAGTTCTTCCTGAGAACATTCTGATATACCCATTTTGATAAGAAGACATTTTGCCACAGCTGAAAGTATACAATTTTAACTGCTTTACCTATTTTTATTTCCATTTAAATTGTTAAACATCAAACTCTGAGGTGAGGATCAGGCTTAGTGTAAAGATAGTGATGAAGTGACATGATGAGTGTGGAGAGGAATGCAAATGTTCCATAACTCTGCTGCATATAGAGAACTTCTTATTCCATATCATCATTGGGCTTCAATAAAAAACAACAACAAAGCAAACAAACAGAAAAAAGCTATACATTTAAGTCACGGAGCAAATTAACTCACTCCCTCCCTGTTAATTCTAGGCTCAAAAGGATACTCAAGATTCAAGAGGTCCCATACTCAAGAGGTCCCATTTTAAATATTCGTGCTAACTGGGATACCACTCCTATTTCTGTTGCTGGTTTTATTTCTGTTACATAAGCCTAAATCCTTTTCGTGTACATTTTGCCATTTAAAAATTAGGACAATGTGTAACATGCAGAACTACCAAGGAGATTTGAATGTAATTTGGTATTGTGAATATCAGTGTTTCCAATTAAAAGAAGACATAACAGAAAACTTCTCAGAAGTGTTTACAACCTATACTATTTTCATCCTGAGTACTTATTGTACTGAGGCTTAATGCTTATTACTTTACGACACAAGTAAATACTGAGGCTCAGTCTTTTACTTTTTTTAAACATGAAAATATCTTTATTTTAGAGTCTATTTACTACTGCTTCTGAGACAAAAAGGCATGACAGAGTAATTACCAAAACTATAATATTATAACTTATGACTGAAATAAGAGCAAATATTTGGAACAGCACAAATAAACAATCCTATTATTTATAGATTCCTACAACACTGTGAACACAATTCTTGAGAAACTGTAAATGCCTGTTAGCTTTCTCTTAGCAGCCTTCCTACTTACTTTCTCATTGCTTCTAGCTGGAACTGGAGAATTGATCTTATATTTTCCTAATCATTTTCAGGTTGATACGTTTCACCATCCAATAATCCCCGATTAGATGTTATTATTGTTTGTCAAAGACTACATAGGAGGGACCTGGTTTATATTTTTGATGAAATTTTTAAAAGATTTTTAGTTGAAGATCTTAGGATTAGAAGAGCAAGAACAGGAAAAGATAGAACATCTTTCAGTAGATCTAGCTATGTTTCTTCCCTCTACCTCAATGTCTTCCTTCTGTAATTCCCTTTTTTTTCCTTTTTCTTTTTTTTAGAGAGGCAGGGTGGGGCGAGGGAAAGAGGGAGAAGGAGAGAATCTTAAACAGGCTCCACACAGGAGCCTGGAGCCCAATGTGGGGCTCGATCTCACAACCCTGAGATCATGCCCTGAGCTGAAATCAAGGTTCAGCGCTTAACCAACTGAGCCACCCAGATGTCCCTTCTTTCTGTAATTCTAAAACAGCAAAACTCCTTTTAATTTTTCAGACTTTTATACCATATACAGAAATTAACTTTATTAAATACTTAAATGTAAGACCTAAGACCATAAGTCTCCTAGAAGAGAACATGGGGCAAAAGCTCCTTGATATTCGTCTTGGCAATAATTTTTTAGATATGTCACCAAAAACGTAGAAAACAACAGAAAAAATAAACAAGTGAGACTACAGTGACCCTCCTTCTTTGATGGGAGAGAAAACTGAATTACCACCAACAAATCTTTTTTTTTTAAAGATTTTATTTATTTATTTGACAGAGAGAGACACAACAAGAGCAGGAACACAAGCAGGGGGAGTGGGAGAGGGAGAAGCAGGCTTCCCGCCGAGCAGGGAGCCCGATGTGGGGCTTGATTCCAGGACCCTGGGATCATGACCTGAGTGGAAGGCAAACGTTTAATGACTGAGCCACTCAGGCGCCCCACCACCAACAAATTTTAAAAGATGTTGAGCTCTACATTGTAACATTTGACTTCCTTTTGCTAGATTAGAGATAAGTAGCCTCATTAATAGCTCTTACTTTCCTTAAGCAATTTCATTTAGATGTTAGGATGGAAAATCATTAGAGCATAAGACATACGTTTATAACGTAATATGAACTTCTACAAACTTTTTAAATTTTGCCACATGACATAGGTCCCTAAGAGTGCATGAACCATAGATGCATAACTTAATGAATTACCAAAAGTTATGAGGGGAACCCATCCACATCAAAACAGAGAATATCATTAGTATCCTAAACCTGCTAAAAGCCCTTTGTAATCACCAAATCTTCCTTTCTTTCTATAGCTCTCTTCCCTCTCTTTCTAGAATCCAGTAGTTTTTGGAATCGCTTCCTTTTGTTTTTATCATGTAACAAATGCTATGATATATTTCTCCCATTGGCCAGTGGAATCATAGACATATATTCTCCTTTTCTGACTTTTTCTGTTCAGTATTATACTAAGATTAATTCATATTATTGCATATAGTTGTATTTTATAGATCTTCAAATATAATGCACTTTCCTTGTTTGTTATACTGTTAATGGTTGGTTAGGCTGGTTTGGAGTTATTATAAATAATATACCTAAAACAATTTAGTCTCTTGCTATACATGTGTATTCATTTCTTTTTGGTATGTATTTATAGCAGAATTGTTAGATCATAGGATATAGGACATCTGCCAACTTGAAAATATAATTTAGTAGGTAACAGCAAACCATTTTATAAAGTGGTTATACCAGTTTATGTTTTCATTATTAAATATGTGAGAGTTTTCATGTTCCACATCGTTACAAATAACTGACATTGATTTTTTTTTTTAAGATTTTATTTATTTGACAGAGAGAGACACTGCGAGAGAGGGAACACAAGTAGGGGGAGTGGGAGAGGGAGAAGCAGACTCCCCGTGGAGCAGGGAGCCCAATGCGGGACTCAATCCCAGGACCCTGGGATCATGACCTGAGCCGAAGGCGGACGCTTAACGACTGAGCCACCCAGGCGTCCCACTGACATTGATTGTTATTTTGTTAGCTCTTCTTGTGCATGGGAGAAGCATTTCATTGGAGGCTTAATTAGGATGTCCCTGGTTTTTCTAAAGAAGTTAAACAAAATTCATATGTTTATTTTCCATAGTATATTCATTTCTTTTGTGAATTACCTTCAAGTTAATTGCTTATTTTAATTTGGAATTTCTGTTTTTTTTCTAATTAATCCAAAGGAGTTCTTCACATATTTTGGATAGAAAAAAAAACTATTGGTTCAAAATATTGCCATCACATTCTTCCATTCTACAATTTGCATTTTAACCATCTTATTGGTTATTTTGATGAAGAGGTATCTTAAATTCATCTATCTTGATCTTTATTTTTTTGTTTTTATTTTGTACTTTCACAAGACTATGACCCTCTAGATTTTCTGTGTGTGTATATATATATATATATATATATATATATATATTATACTTAGAGTGATCTTACAGCTTCATTTTCCAGAGATAGACTTAATTTTTCCTGGTTGCCCTGCTGTGATTATAGATACCATCCACTTCACATTACATTTACATTAGGGGTAGATTTAGATTTTACCAGGTTTATGGTTTTGTTTTTGTTTTTGTTTTGACAAAGAACTACAATTAAGCAAAAAATAGTAAAGAAGTTGAAGCTTTAGGCCATGGAGAAATTATGAGGATTGACCACTGAAATGAAGCTGGACAGTGTAGGGAGAAATTGGCAGTCACAAAGGGGATTTAATGGAATCGGGAACAAAGAAGAGCTGCAGTTACTGGTGATTAGATGCTCTATGCGATGATGACTCAGAGTGACAGGCTGAAATAGGATGGAGGAAAGGAGTATAAGGAATTAAATACCAAGGTTTTGGAAAAGCCTCAAGTGCATGTTGACGTTGTGGATAATTAAGATGCCGGTCAGTTAATTTTGCTTATATAGACTCCACAATTGATAAAACTGAAAGAAACCTGGAGAAATCATTCAGCAAAGTTTACTTTTCACAACACACATTTACCAAATTTGGGGAGCAAAGGCACGCATCTACATTTTCTTCTCTCACTGAGAATGGCGTTTCAGAAATGGGGCATATAAAGGCTTCATTGAGCCTTTAAGAAACTCACAGTGATGTCAGCCCTCATCTAATATGAGGATCCTTTGTTTCCCTTCTGGTATTCAAAACCTCTTCATTGCTACTTCCTTTCTGTGCCCCATATTTCTTGTAGCCTCAGGGTGCCTAGGGGTGGGCTGCTGACTAGTGATATTAGCTTTCACTCTCTTGTAAGGAAGGGTTTTGAGACCTATGACAGAAACTCTACTGACCTTGTTATAGAATTTCCTATACCTGCTAAATTTCCTCCCGATTCTCTCCCTCGTTCCCTTTTTGTTTCAGCTAAGTAGTCATGCTGTGCAAAGCTGCCATGATGCTTCCAAAGGTTGTGGCTTGAGGGGCCTGGTGAGCACTGACCCCTTTTCCTATGTACTCCGCGCCGCCCTGGGCCGTAGGGCACTGCATGCATTTTTCCTGCTGAAATGAGCGGTGCCTCTAGCACTTTATTTACCTCTGCTGTTTGAAAGCCATTTCAAAAGGGTCTCAGTTGCATTTCTAAGAAGTGATTGCAGTTATTAAATTGTTCCTTCTCTTTCCCACTTAGAGAATTAGTACTTTTTGCTGTGTTTAAGTGCCTTCTTTCCGTTTTCCTTGTCTTCTGGACCAGATACTTGATTTTCTAACATACTCATCCACATTTTGTCTGGAAGAGTCTTCCATTGTTTGAAATACAACATCAAGAAGTACCAGGTCTACGATAAACATCCATGGTTCAATTAAATTATGCCCACCTTTACCTGCTTCAATGGGCAAACGTACTAAGGCAATCTCTCCCAACAGACTGTCATCTACCCTGGACTTGGGTTCGATCTGTCATTGTCTTGTGTTATGCCCCTGTAATACATTGTGGTGTGTATTATTTTAGACCACTAATTCCACATATTGCTTAGGCCTTTCCTTCAGGATACAGACAGTGCCTGTGTCTCCGTATCTCTGACTCAGATGTTCTGCACCTTCCCTAGGCACCAGATTTTACTTAGGACAACATATTTGCTTGAGGCATAAACTTGACACCCTAGCTCTCTAGAAATGGACACTTGCGTCTGTAACAACAGCAACTCAGTTCAGCTGTGTACAAAGTTGAGTATCAATGCAAGTTATTTGGTTCCCCAAATTTTATTCTTTATTTCTCAAGTTTCTCTGCCAAGTGAATCTGATGTTTATGGTTTTGTGGTATCAGGGGAAAAAATTACCACTCTTCTCCAACTGGGAAATAAAATAACTTAGAAATACAATTAAAGTGTCCATATATGGAGAAACAAATTATCGACTGTATTACTTGATAAGCTTGGTTGGGTAACGTAGCTTAGTGTAAGACACAAAAACAGGCTACCTGATATCCTACCATAAGTACAGACTTGTGACTAGCCCACCTAATGTTTGGGTCTGTAGAACAGACACCGTTGCTGGATTTTTGATTCCCATTGACCTAGATATAAAGAGGAGGAACATCAGTCAAATCTCAGATGTTTGCACTCCCGCCACACATGAAATGTCTTCTCCGATCAAGAAATACAAGTCATTTTCTGTCACCTAATCTCCAGATTAATCACTGCACCCCCATGAGGAAGGCTAAGGAGTGGGGTAAGTTGCTGGGGTATGTAGATATGCTTACAGAACTCTTTCTCACCCAAACCAAGACAAGTGAGATGGGATTCTCCTGTTTTACTAAAGCACATCATTTAGACATTCCTGTGAAAAATTTCTTGATCATAAATTCATTATTTGTTTGAAAATAAATGCTTTATTTCAAATTCTAAGAGGCCATTATTTTTCACTTCTGAGTACCTCTTCTAAAATGAATATATTTTTCAACATAACCAAATGAGACTTTTAGAGAAAGTAAAAATAACTCCATGATATCCTCTAATAACAATTTCATATTTAAATATTCTAAGTTGTCCAAAATATACCCTTTATGGCCCGTTTGCCCAAATAAGAACAGACTCAGGGTCATTCAGTTCATCTAGTTGTTGTGTATTTTAAATGTCTTTTTTTTTAAGATTTTATTTATTTATTTGACACAGAGAGACACAGCGAGAGAGGGAACACAAGCAGGGGGAGTGGGAGAGGGAGAAGCAGGCTTCCCGCCGAGCAGGGAGCCCAACGTGGGGCTCGATCCCAGGATCCTGGGACCATGACCTGAGCCAAAGGCAGACGCTTAACGATTGAGCCACCCAGGTGCCCCGTGTATTTTAAATGTCTTAATTTAAAACAGATTTTTCACTCTACTGACTTGTTGAAGATACTATGCTAGTTCTGGTTTTTCTGACTCTCTCCTTATTTGGGTATTATTTGGTATTAAATAGTTTATTCCTCGCTCTCCTTTATTTCCTATACATTGGTAGATATTAAGGTTTGATAAATTCAAGTCAGAATACATTATTGTGTAATTTATGATTCTTCATTTAAGCTGACACGTAATATCTGTTATAACAAGTGTTAAGATTGATCATGGATTAGGGTGCTGTCAGTCTGTCCCTTTTGCTTCATTGTTCAACTCTATTTTTTCCTTAAACTCATTCTTGAAAGACTGTTTTCATTTGATATAGAATTACCAGATGGCTGTTTTCGCTCCTTTTTTGAAGGTAATATTCAACTCTCTTCTGGCTTTTGTTGTTGCTGTCAATCTAAGCCTCACTCTGGATAATTTGTCTCTTCTCTCTGGATGCTTTTAAGACTTTCTTTGTTTCTGGTGTTCTGCGCTTTGACCAGGATACCTAAGGACAAGGACTTTTTGTTTGTTTATCAGGCTTGAGATTTGTTCAGCTGACTGAATCTGAGGATTGTCTTTCCAACCATTCTCGAAGACTTTCAGCTATTATCTCTGAATTTTTTCCCCTCCACTCTATTTTCTCCTTCTGCAATCCTATTAAGATAAGGTAGATCTTCTTTCATTATAGCATATGTCTTTCTTTCATTCATTCATTCTTTTTTTTTTTTTAACTAAAATTTTACTTTCTCTATCTGTTTGGCTGACTGTAATGTTCATCTTCTTACCTGTTCTCTAGGTCTCAGATTCTCTTTTTAGGTGGAATGAGTTAGCTGTTTAAGAAATTTTCAGAATGTCTAATCTCAAGAGTCACATTTTTTATATCTACTTCGGTTTCTTCTTTTTTTTTAAGATTTTATTTATTTATTTCAGAGAGAATGAGAGATAGAGAGCACAAGAGGGAAGAGGGTCAGAGGGAGAAGCAGACTCCCTGCTGAGCAGGGAGCCCGATGTGGGACTCGATCCCGGGACTCCAGGATCATGACCTGAGCCAAAGGCAGTCGCTTAACCAACTGAGCCACCCAGGCGCCCATACTTTGGTTTCTTCTCAAGTGTGCCCTATATGTTTTGGCACAGACATTTTTACCCAAGTTTACTATACATGGAGGAAAAAAGTACACACATAAGAGTAAAATTCAATGAATTATCACAACATAAACATATTCATGTGTCAATGCCCGTGGCTTAAAAAAAATTGACCATTATCAACCCCCATTATCAAGTCTGAAAGTTGATAATTCCTAATTCCTCCTCTTCCTTTTCATTAGAGGTAAATACTCTACTGAGTTCTAATGCCATACACCAGTTTTTCTTTTCTTGGTTTTGGACTTTATGTGAATGGAGTCATATATATTCTTTGGAATCTGGATTATTTCATTCAGAATTATGTTTCTGACATTTATCAATATTATTTATTATATATATAACAATACTTTGAAGAGTTCTGCTGCTATGATATTCTATGGTATGAATACCCCATAAATTATTTATGTATTTTACTGTAAGTGGATTTAGGATTCTTTAAGACTATTGCAAACAATGCTGCTGTAATCATTCTTGTGTATGTCTCTTGTCATATGTACTCAATTCAGTTGGGTGTATCCTCAAGAGTGGAATTGCTTGGCCATTAAATATTTAATCTATTGCATAAGGCCATGCAGTTTTCTAGAATGGTTGTGTGTGCCGTAACATTTTTCATTCCAGTCATCATCAGTGTACGATTGCTTCAGTTGTTCTCCATTCTCCTTATGCTTGGTATTGTCAGTTTTTAATTTTAGCTATTTTCATGGGTGGTGATTGCTATAACATTGCAATTTTATTTTCTTTGATAACTAATGATATTATGCACATTTTCGTGTTTGGTCTTTTGAATATAGTTTTTTTGTGAAGTGTACACTCAAAAATTTTGCCCATTTTTAAAAATTAGATTTTTTAAAGATTTTATTTATTTATTTGAGAGAGAAAGACAGAGAAAGAGCATGAGCAGGGGAGAGGGCACAAGGAGAGGGAGAAGCAGGCTCCCTGCTCAGCAGGGAGCCTGATCTATGCAGGGCTCCATCCCAGGATTCTTAGATCATGACTTGAGCCAAAGGCAGCTGCTTAACTGACTAAGCCACCCAGGCGCCCCCAAAATTGGATTTTCTGCATCCTTTTATCAATTCCTTTTTTTGCAACATGCATTATTTTAGTGTGTGTATTAGCTAGAAAATTGTCTGTATAATTTTTTATCTGGTTTCACAGTACTCATATAGTTTAGAATTTTAATTTACTCTATAGCCAGCTTCAGGCTCTCCCTTGAACTCCCAGTTTGTATCTTTAAGTACCTATTGACATCTCCATGTGGGTTTCTATCTAAAAGGGCACCTTATTAGAAAAATGTCTAAATTTTAGGTACCAGTATTCCTCCAAACCAGCTCTGCCAAAATCCTCTGTGCCTCAGTTAATGGCAATCCCATTCTTCCAATCACCAAGGCCATAACCCTTAATTATCCATTTTTCCCATTACCTCACATTCTATCTATCAACAATTGTTTTTCAGCTTTATTCTAAAAATATATTTAGAAATGGCCATTTACCACCTCACTGCCATGACTTTGGCCCAAGGTACTATCATCTGAGATATTGTAATAGGATCAACGCTTGGTTCCTTATTTCTTCTCTTGCCTCAGTGAAGTAAGTCTCTACACATTTGCTGAAATAATCCTGTAAACATATAAATCTGAGCTCCAGCTTCCCCAAAGATCCTCATGACACTGAAAATAGAGCCCAAGTACTTACCATGTCTCACTAGGCTCTGTGTGATCTCTTTCCCTGACAGCTCTCTGGTCTCCCTCTTCAGGTAGCCTTCCCACCCTGGTCTCCATGCTGTTCCTCAGACAGGCCAAGCAACACATCCTTTCTCAAAGCTTTGCACTTACTTACTATTTTCTCCACCTGGAAAATTTGACCCCAAGACACCTGCAAGACTGGTAGTTTCTCAAAAGTCACTCACCCAGTGGAGTCTTTCCTGACACCTTATTTAAAATCCCAAAACTATTCCTCTCCAGCATTTAACATTCTTCTGCTCTTTCTATTATCTCCTTAACATTTATTGCCATCTAACATACCATATACTTTTCTTATGTATCTTGGTTACTGGCCATCTATAACAGTTAGAAGCATTTTCCATGAAGTCATGGACTTTTGTCTGCTTTGGTCACTACTGTATCTCCATCTCCAAAAACCATGCCTAGCACATATAAACCTCAATAAAGTTTTGTTGCATGAATAAATGAGAATGTAAACAGATCTACTATAAAGGAAAAACTGTAGTGTATCTTTTTCTCAGGATTCATTTTCTGTGCATCTTAAGAGTAATCCCTCTTAGGGCGCCGGGGTGGCTCAGATGGTTAAGCGTCTGCCTTCAGCTCAGGTCATGATCCCAGGGTCCTGGGATCGAGTCCCGCATCGGGCTCCCTGCTCCTTGGGAGCCTGCTTCTCCCTCTGCCTCTCTCTCTCTCTCTCTCTGTCTCTCATGAATAAATAAATAAAATCTTTAAAAAAAAAAAAGAGTAATCCCTCTTATACGTTATGGAGTCCTTTGATATATTCAGGCTCCTATATGTTTGTCATTGTTCATTGTTGATTCCTGTCAGTATTTTAATCTGAAATAAATAGAGTCTGCATTTGTGCCCTTTATTATTGTTTTTATTTATCTCCTCCTTTTTCTCAACCATTCATGCTTTGCCTCTAGCCGTTTCTAGCATCCTTCTTTTAGATAGAAAGCTGGAGTGTAAGAAGATGTGCCATATACTAGTAAAAAAGATTCCAGGTGGTAATATTCTGTGATTCTGATAGACTGAGGTAGAAAATTTATTGTTAAGTTTTCTGTTTATCTGAGGGTGAATATATTTTTACGTACTCTGGGATTTTTAGGACTTTTCTTTTGCCCTGAAGCGAAAGTACTAACAACATAGTCTCCCATAATCCTTATAGTGTCTGTATTCTTCCTCCTGTTCGTCCTGTCTCTGCATCCCAGCATATAATGCTGGATATATTTACCTGACAGAGAAATACTGAGATGTGTAAAGAAAAGCGTGGTTCAACCTCATAGACTCTGACTGGAACATTGGGATTAGCACCAAACAAGCCTCTACTTGTTAACTCATTTTCTTTCTCTCTGTGTTTCTGGAGTCTATGAGTCTGCCAGTAGAGATATTAAAATTAACTCCTTCCGTTTTTAAGTTAGTGAAAATTCATTTCAAAGATTCACAAACGATGGATGCTTTTCTCCCAGGGCTGTCATCACTGCATCTCTTCTTTTTTTCTGATTTCACTTGTATTTTAATAATAGGAAGGAACGGGACAGCAAATACGACATTTCAGTGAGGTGTGATTACAACCTGTTTTTGTTATTAACCTAGACTTGTATGTATTATTTTTGATGTGTGGTCAATATTTTGCTATTATTAACTTAAAATATTATTTTTACCTAATTATTACATTCACATGGTATAAAAAAGACAAATGGTAAAAACTTAAAAAATAATAACAAGATGAACTCAACAAGGCCCTGGTCACTACTCTGCCACACTTACCATTTTTCAGTTCACAGCAAATGACTTTCAAGTTCTTTAACTATATCCAGGGTGTTTTTCTTGGTATTTCTAACTAATATTAGCACTTTGCTATCTCTTGATTCAACATTTTAGTTATTATCACAGCACCCTTCAACCACTACTTCACTCAGCCCATACTCCCAAAATAGCTGTATTGTAAATTTGAATAAATACATATTCAGTGTTTTGATTTTTCTGACTTTTAAAATATTACTAACCGCTGTTCTAAGTGGCATACTATGGGTACATTCCCTTTTTTGATATATATTTTGCATTTTCCTGGGGTTAATAATTGACTCTTTAAAAATCTACTTGCTTTTCTTAGACTCTTTGACTTAGCCATCCTACGTGTTATAGACTCTTTAAGTATTTTTTGGAAACACTTCAGTAGCTTCCTGAGAAAGGGACAATGGGAGTTCCATTTATTTTGTAAAACTTTGCATCCCTAAAAATGTATCTATTCTACCCTCACACTTGACTTCTGTTTTACTGGATTAGAATTCTAGTTTGCAAATGATTTTAATTTTTACAAGTTTGAAGACATTTGTTTCCTATTCCTTCTGCCTTCCAGTGTTGCTATTATGGACTCAGATGTCCTTTGGATTCTTGAACTTTTGTACACTTTTTGTCCCTGGAAAATGTAAAAATACTATTTTATCTCCAATGTTCTAAGATTTAACAAAGTGAGAATTGTTTACCAGCACCATACAATGTCTCTGAAAAACCTCATTTTTTTGTTTTGAAAAAAAGTGTAAAAAAATAATTTTCCCTCCATCAAAAAATTTTGTTCTTTATGAAACCTCTGTGAGTCGGATTATATATCTCTACCTATGTACTTCAACATTCCCTTTGTTATGTTTATTTTATTTTATTTTATTTAGTCTCTATATTTTGTGTTAGTGGCTTCTTTTACAGATCGGGAAAACTTTGTTCACTCCTATTTAACAATGAGGCAATGAAAAGCTCTCTGAGCATGATGGGCTTGCTGCTGGTGAGCTAGTCTATGTTGAAAGTGTTGCTGTCAGATTTTTTAATGAAGAATTTTTAGGCTTTTTCCTTTCGATGTTCATTTTCTTCCTAGTAATATAAAGATTAAAGAATAAACCCGTCTCTTTGCCTGGGGATTAGCAGCCCAGATGCAGATATTCTGAAGCTTTCAGTGAGAACTGGAGTCCCACTGTAGAGTCAGGGGACTTTTACTTAATTTTCAGGTTTTCTGTCTTTTTCTCACCTCCACACCATGAGTCTTCCACCTTTCAGCCAGGAATAATAACCTCCTCGAAGATGGGGGAGAGATAGCCACCTGAGTACACCCCAAAAATATAAATTGAGGACTTAAATTTCTCTTTGAATAGATTTTTAAAAAAGTCTGCTTGCTTTCTGCCCCCCAGATCCTCACCCCTGCCTCCTGTGGCACCCAGTGCCTCCAATCAGCCTCCTTAATACCAATATCTCCATCTTCAGAAAGAATTACTTTCCAGGAGCTTCCTGATTTATTGGAGAGATGGAGCAAAGTGGCTTTTTCAAAATATAGACTACAATAAAACCAGGAACATTTGAATAGATGAAAAAGTTATCAATATATTTAGTAGAAAGAAATCTGGCACAGGAGAATTTTGAGGTTAGAATTAGAAAACCAGGAGTCAGGTAGTGTTTTTACATAACGGGTTCTTAAGCAAATTTTGAAGGTGGAGTGTGTCTTGTTTTAGAGAGGAAAAACTTGGCTTTATGGCAAATAATCATTTTGTATTTTCCACTAACAGCCTCTCATCTTCCTGAATGTGAATTATACCCATCAAACCAAGCATATAGTAACGGACCATTGCTTTTTTTGAGACCAACATGCTGATTTTGTTGATATAAGTCATCTGAACAAAACTTCAGTTAGTTTTCAGTAGTAGCAAAGAATATTTGAACACGATATCAATTTTATCTAAATACGTGTGAAATAACAACACTAAAATCTTGAGCTATTTTAGGTATATACTTTCATATTTGCAAACAATATTTAACTATCAAATATTATTCGTAGTTCTGACTGTTCTCAACTTCTGATTATCCTAAATGACAGAAGGTA